>NC_063353.1:300698-303553 GCF_021869965.1 Rhincodon typus | reverse complement strand
CTCAGTTCTCCCTCAGAAGAAGAAGAACTCAGTTCTCAGAAAGGGTCACCGGACCCGAAACGGTAACTCTGTTTTCTCCTTCACAGATGCTGCCAGACCTGCTGAGCTTTTCCAGCAACTTTGTTTTTGTTCCTGATTTATAGCATCCGCAGTTCTTTTGGTTTTTATTTAGTGTTTCATAAAGTTCCAGCATAATCTCCGTTTTTGTATTCTTTGCCTCAGCTAAAAAAGGCAAGAATCCCACATGCATTCTTAACCTACGTGCCCTGCTATCCTCAGGCATTTGTGGATAATCAAACCAGATGTCTCTGATGTTCAGTACTTTCCAGGGCCCGATCACTCGATATAACCCATTGTCTTCTTAGTGCTCTTCAAGTACTTCCACTTTTCTGGATTGAATTCCATTTGCCACTGCTATGCCTACCTGACCAGTTGTTGATTTGCTCTACTTTACAGCTATTCTCCTCACTATTTGCTACCCTGCTAATTATAATGTCATCCATAAACTTCCTGATTACACCATGCTACGTTGAAGTCTAAATCATTAAGTGCATCACAAACAGCAAGGCACCAACACCAAGCTCTGCAGAACCGCACTAGAAACAGACTTCTCGTTACAGTATTATCATCCCTGTATTATCGTCTCTGCTTCCTGCCACTCAAACAACTTTGGAAGCAATGCGTCACCCTGCCTTGGATCCCCCATGGGCTTTTACTTTCTAGACCAGTTCTTCAGAAGAAGGATCTGGGCCCAAAACGTCAGCCTTCCTGCTCCTCTGATGCTGCTTGGCCTGCTGTGTTCATCCAGCTCTATGCCTTGTTATCTCAGATTCTCCAGCATCTGCAGTTCCTACTATCATTGAAGTTAGACTCACTGGCCTGTAATTTCCCAACTATCACTTCCTCCCATTTTTAATGATGGGAAAGACATTAGCAGTCCTCTGGCACCTTTACTGTGTCCAGAGAGGATTTGAAATTTGATGCCAGGGTTCCAGTTATGTTCTTCTTTGCCCTTAACAGCTTGGGATACAAGATCTATGCCCGGCGATTTATCCACTTCCAAAGCTACAAAACCCAGTAGCACCTTCTCTCCAAATAAATCTAATATTTCAAACATGTTGATGCCTATAACTATGTTGTCCTTTTCCATTATGAAGAACCTTCTAAGCATTCATGCAGAACTGTGTCCACATTTTACTGGGTTCACACATAGATTGTCTATTTGGTCCCTAATGTTTCCCTAGTTGCTCTTTATATTTTTAATAACCCTTTTTTTATTTTACTTTATTCTAACCTCGAATGCTTTTTCACGCATTATTTCGGCTTTCCCAGCTTCCTTTTCATGTTCCTACCATGCACGTTTCATATCCCTCGAAGAGACTCTGCCACATTCAGCACTTGGTATCTACCATAAACTTCTCTTTTCTCTTAATGTCACTTGACATCCAGAATTCCCAGCCCTGGTCCTACCCTGTGTTTTCACAAGAACATACCTGCCCTGTACTCTCACAATTCCCTCTTTGAATGCCAGCTACTGCTTTTGACAGTTTTAAATGGTCCCAGTACAATTGGGCTAAACCGTATCCTATCTAAATAAAGTTAGCTTTTCCACAGTTTAGAATTTTATTCCCTGCCCAAAATTTATCCTTTTCCAAAAGCATATTAAGTATAATGGAGTTATGTTCATTATTTCTAAAGTGCTCCGGTACTGATACATCTGCCATCTGTTCAGATTCATTTCTGAATATTAGCTCCCTAGTTGGGTTTTCTACGTACAATGAATCCCCAACTTACGAGCACTTGTACTTATGAATGCGATCCCATACAAGGGTATATTAACATTAATTTTAAAGTTCTGACATATGAACACTTCCTCACACTTACGAACAGTTATTTTATATCATCCCTGCATCACGTTCTGACTTGCATACAACTCGAACTGCAAACTTACTCAAAAACAGAACCTTCCACACTCCTGTTTCAAATTTTAATTCCATCTCACTTTTGCTCCCCCTAACTACTTGTGACGGCTCCACCCTCCCCAGTCCTGGCTAATCTAGTTTAAATCCAGGTGGCCTCCCACAAGGCTGTTGGGATGCAAAATGTCCAGGTTCCACCTCTCCCAAAAATGGTCAAAATGTCTCAGGAATTTAAAGCTCTCCCTTCAGATGTAGAGAGAGAAAACAGTAAATAGACAAAAATGCAATGTACTCTGTAATCATTAACTACCCCTGCTGAGAGCATTATCAACAAATGTAGCCTGGGCGTCAGTGTTTATCATCCATCCAGGCCGCTCACTCACCATTTCAATCACCTTATCGGGACAATCCTCTATATTCTCAATGTCAAAGTGACCCGGTTTGGATATCTCCATTTGCTTTAAGAGTTCCTGATTTGCTCTGGCCATCTTTGGCAGGAAGTTTTGCAGTCTGTCCAATACTGGAGGCAAAACAGGACAGGTACATGTGAAAATTTAAGCTTGCTGGGTGGTATCAGAGATGGCAATGTTTGAACTGTTATTAGTATCCCTAAAACCTATCCCCCCGGCCCCCCTCCCCGTTCCCCATTCTCTTCCCCCTATTAATGGATAGGTTGAGATGTTGCCCGGGGAGAGGGTGACAGTGTTTCCTGGAGCCTGGCACAGTGGGTCTCAGAGCGGTAATTACTGTACTGGGCATCTGCTGTGGCACAATGACTGCTGCCAGCCCAGTGTTCCCTTCACAGCCCCCATAACTTCTGGGAACAGGCTCAGAGTGATTTCTCAGGGGATAGGGGAGGTGGAGGGGGAGGGGGAAGAGAATGGGGAACGGGGAGGGGGAAGAGAATGGGGGAGGGGGAAGAGAATGGGGGAGGGG
>NC_063353.1:282780-300688 GCF_021869965.1 Rhincodon typus | reverse complement strand
GGGGAGGGGGAAGAGAATGGGGGAGGGGGAAGAGAATGGGGGAGGGGGGCCGGGGGGATAGGTTTTAGGGATATTGGCGGGGGTGTGGTGGCGGGGGATACGGGACGGAGGGGTATGGGGGTTAAGTGTTGTGGGTGGATGGGGAATGGGGCTGGGGGGAGTTTCGGGATGTTGAGGGGCGTTAGGTGTTGTGGTTGTGGTGGGGGTGGGGGACACTCACCGCTGCTCCTTCCGACTCTGACGATCTGGGGTCGGGTTAAACTCCGGGAATGAGCTGGATCCACCACGAGGCTCTGCCTGAAACCTGCCAGAAAAAAAAATCATCCGTAATCAGCCGGGTGACCCTCAGACTCCACTCCCCCCAGACCCCACTCCCTCCTCTTCTTCTCACCAAGGCCACTCTCCGCCCTCAGAAGATCTTTGGAGCGATTCGGGGAAAGGCCGTTACCTTCCGCCGCCATCATCACCAACCGGGGACGCCCACAAAACCCGGAGCGGAGTCGGGAAAGAATCCGGAGCAGAGCGGGGAAAGAACCCGGAGTGGAGCGGAAAAATACCCCGGAGCGGAGCGGGGAAAGAACCCGGAGCGGAGCGGGGAAACAACCCGGAGCGGAGCGGGGAAAGAACCCGGAGCGGAGCAGGGAAATAATCCGGAGTGGAGTGGGAAAATAACCCGGAGCGGAGCGGGGAAAGAACCCAGAGCGGAGCGGGGAAAGAACCCAGAGCGGAGCGGGAAAATAACCCGGAGCGGAGTGGGAATAGAACCCAGAGTGGAGTGGGGAAATAACCCAGAGCGGAGCCGGAAATAACGGAGCAGATATACTCACAAAACCCAGGGTGAAGCACAAAGCAAATCAGGATTCGAATCCGGAACCAGGAGTGACTCTTGGAGCTAGGATCCACATTGTGATCCAGTAGATTCCTGCACAAGGGCAAGCGTGCGGTGATCTGTCCACAGGAATTCCTGTTATTCACATTGCTGCCTCTATTGCAGGGCATCTTGAGCTGTCTGAGTAGAGACCTTCACTCTATCATCAAGTCAGGGACAGTTTCCACAAGCTTGCTCACAAGTCTTTGCCCCAGTCCCCAGGACCTGCTGCTCAACTATCTGATTGTTCAAACCACAAATTATCATCTCCATTAAACAGCTCTGAAGAAGGATCACCAAATCCAAAGTATTAACTCTGCTTTCTCTCCACAGATGTTGCCATACCTAATGTATTTCTGCAGCTCCTTCTGTTTTTGTTTCAGATTTCCATCATCTGCACTTTATTTTCTATCTAGCCATCTTTGTCCTGCCCTGCAGTTGCAACACTATACTTGAAGGGTCACTTTTTATCTGATACTGAACTAGAGAAGCCATACCAACACTGCCAGTTGCAGGGGCAGGGCAGAAGCTGGTCTGTATACAGGCACTGTTTGGAGACAGCAGCATTTGTAGCTCAAGGAACTTTGGATCTGAGTTGAAGAGCTGGGGTCTGAATACAGACCTGTGCAACGTAAGGGAACGGAAAAATGACCTGGAAACTTTGCACCAGGAGCTGGTAACACTCCTCAGTCCAGGTAATTCAAATTTGCATCATGCAGGTGAGGCAGGTATGAGAACCCAGGCAGTAGCATTGGAGGAGCCTTGGCCCCAACAATTATCCAACAGTCCGGAGGTTCTTGCAAGCTGTGTAGAGAACAGTGGAACTGCAGTCAAGATGGCACCTTATTGGACTTCATTTTGAAGGAAATGGAATATAATGTAGTTTTGTTAAAACTATTATTAATTAGTTAGATCATTAGTTAGATCACAGATAACACAGCGTGGAACTGAAATTTCTGAAGAAGGGTCCCGACCCGAAATGTCAACTTTCCTGCTCCTCTGATGCTGCCTGGCCTGCTGTGTTCCTCCAGCTCCACACTGTGTTATCTCTGACTCCAGCATTGGCAGTTCTTACTATCTCTGAATTAGTTAGATCACAGTTGGAATACTGTGAACAGTTTTGTTCTTATCTTATGAAGGATATACTAGCATTGGAAGCAGTCCAAAGAAGGTTCACTAAGATTATACCATGTGTGGAGGGATTTTCTTACAAGGAGAATCAGAGTCATTAAGCACAGAAACAGACACTTTGATCCAACCAGTCCATGCTGAACATAATCCCAAACTAAACTAGTCCAACCTGCCTGCTCCTGGCCCATGTCCCTCCAAACCTTTCCTATTCATGTACTTATCCAAATGTCTTTTAAACATTATAATTGTACCCACATCCACCACTTCGTCAGGAAGTTCATTCCACATGCAAACCACCCTCTATGTAAAAGATTTGCTCCATGTCTTTTTAAAATCTTTTTCCTCTCACCTTAAAAATGTGCCCCTAGTCTTAGAATCCCCCATCCTAAGGAAAAGACAACTACCATTAACTCTATGTATACCCCTCATTATTTTATAAACTTTTATAAGGTCGCTTGTCAACCTCCTATGCTCCAGTGGAAAAAGTCCCAGCCTTTCTTCATAACTCAAACCTTCCAAACCTGGCAACATCCTGGTAAATCTCTGCTGAACCCTCTCCAGCTTGGTAATATCCTTCCTATAACTGGGTGACCAGAACTGGACACAGTATTCCAGAAGAGGCCTCACCGATGTTCTGTACAACCTCAATATGGCTTCCCAACTTCTATACTCAAAATACTGAGCAATGAAGGCAAGCGTGCTAAACGCCTTTTTAATCAACTCTCTGTATGTGATGCAAACTTCAAAAAATTATGTACCTGCACCCTTAGGTCCCTCTGTTCTCCAACACTACTTAAGGCCCTACCATTAATTGTATAAGTCCTGCCCCATGTTTGTTTTACCAAAATGCAATACCTCACATTTATCCAGATTGAACTCCATCTGCCATTTTTCAGCCCATTGATCCAATTGATCAAGATCCCTTTGTAATCAAAAAAACCTTCTTCACTGTCTTCTACACCACCAATTTTGGTGTCGTGTGCAAACTTATTAATTATATTCTCATCTAAATCATATAAATGACAAACAAAATACAACCCAGAACCAAACCCTGTGGAACACCACTAGTGACAGGCCTCCAGTCATAAAAGCAACCCTCCCCCACCAATCTCTGTGTCCTGTTGTGTAGCTAATTATGTATACAATTGCCAAGCTCACCCTGAATCCCTTGTATTTAACTTTACTAATTAGTTTACCCTGTGGAACCTTGTCAAAGGCTTTACTGAAGTCCAAGTAAATAAGGTCTACTGCCTGCCCTCATCAATCTTTTTGGTAACATCCTCAAAAAACTCCATCAAGTTTGTGAGTCACAATTTCCTTTGCACAAAGCCATGCTGACTATCCCTAATCAATTTTTGCCTCTCTAAATGTCCATAAATCTATCTTTTATAATCACCTCCAACAATTTATCCATAACCAAAGTCAGACTCACAGGTCTATAGACCCCTGGTGTCTCCTTACAAACTTTCTTAAACAAAGATGTAACATCAGCTACCGTCCAATCATCAGGCACCTTACCCATAGTTATAGATGATGCAAATATTTCTGCAACGGGTCTCATTATTTTCCCTCTTAATTCCCACAACATTCTGGGATACATTAGATCAACTCCCAGAGCTTTATCCATCTTTATTTTCTCTAAGACCTCCTGAACTTTCTCTTGTGTAATGTTAACTGTTTTAAAAACATCAATGTTTATTTCTCTGCATTCTCCATACTCCATTTCTTTCTCCATGGTAAAAACTGACGCAAAATATTCATTTAGTAATTCTCCCATTTCGAGGGGTTCAACACAAAGACCTCCTTAATCCTTAAGGGGTCCTACCATCTATCTAATTACCTTCTTGCTCTTAATGTATTTGTAGAATCTCTTTGGATTATCTTTAACCTTATCTGCCAATGCTATCTCATATCCCCTCTTTGCCTTCCTGATTTTTTTCTTAAGAATACCCTTACACTGTTTATATTGATTAAGAGAATCAATTGAACCAAGTTATCCATATCTAAAATAAGATTCTCTTTTATTCATAAAAACATAGAAGATAGGAGCAGGACAAGGCCATTCAGCCCTTCAAGCCTGCTCTGCCATTCTTCACGATCATGGCTGATCATCCAACTCAATAGCCTAATCCTGCTTTCTCCATGTAATCTTTAACCCATTCACCCAAAGTGCTATACCTAGTTGTCTCTTGAATACATACAGTATTTTGGCATCAACTACTTCCTGTGGTAATGAATTCCTCAGGCTCACCACTCTTTGGGTAAAGACTAGAACCTCAATATCTTTATTCATCCATTGTTCCTTAATCTTACTAACTTTACCCTTCACTCTAACAGGAACATAATGCCTCTAAACTCACATCATCACACTCTTAAAAACCTCCCACTTGTCAGATATCCTTTTACATGCGAACAGGCTACTCCAATTAATGGATTGAGTAAATTGGGCCTCTACTCATTGGCATTTAGAAAAATGATGGTGGCCTTAATGAAACATTCGAATACTTGACTGGATAGATGCAGAGAGTTTGTTTCCCCTTATGGGAGAGTCTAGGACCAGACGGCATAACCTTAGAATCTCACTTTTAAGACAGAGATGAGGAGGAATTTAGTCTGTTAGAGGACAGTGAATCTGTGGTATTCTTTATTGCAGAGTTTTGAGCAGGATGGATCATTAAATAAATTCAAGGCTATAGATGAAAAGTGGTGTTGCGTATTATAAGATCAGCCTTGATCTCATTGAATGACAGAACAGACTAATGGGCTGAATGGCCTACTTGTCCTTCTACATCTTATGGTCTGGATTGAGCAGAATGGTCCAGCAGTTAAACTGCTTAAATGATAAGGATGGAATATTAGACTAAGCTTGTGTTCCCTTGAATTTAAAAGGTTGACATAATTGAGGTGTATTAACATGGTCAAGAGAGTTGATAAAGCAGTTCTTGGAAAGTCTAGAACAGGAGGACACACATAGGAAGTGAGCATTGCTGGCTTGGCCAACACTTGTTGCCCTTGACAAAGTGGCAGCAAGCTGCCCTCTTGAACCATTGCAGTCCATGTGTATAGGTAGACACACCGTGCAGTTAGGGAGGGAGTTCCGGAACTTTGACCCAATGACAGTAAAGAAACAGCAATATATTTCCAAATCAGGATGGTGAGTGACTTGGAGGGGAACTTGCTGGTGGTTATGAACCCATGTATCTGCTACCCTTCTCCTTCTAGATGGTATTGGTTGTGTGTTTGGAAGGTGTTGTCTGAGGATCTTTAATGAATTTCTGCAGTGCATTTTGTTGCTGCTACTGAGCGTCGGTGGTGGAGGGAGTGGGTGTTTGTGGAAGAGGTGCCAGCGAAGGGGGCTGCTTTGTCTTGAACAGTGTCAAGCCTCGAGTGTTGTTGGAGCTGCAATCATCCAACCAATTGTAGAGTGTTCCATCACACTGCTGATTTCTGTCTTGTAGGTGGTGGATAGGCTTTGAGGGGAGTCAGGTGGAGAGTTGCTTGCTGCAGTATTTCTTGCCTCTGAACTGCTCTTGTAGCTACTATACTTATGTGGCTAGTGCAGTCGAGTTTCTGGGTTTTTGGTAACCTAAGGATGTCGACGGTGGGATATTTAGTGATGTCAAGGGGCAGTGGTTAGATGATCTCTTAACGGAGATGTCATTGCATGGCCCTTGTGTGGCATGAATATTATTTGCTCTTTTCAGCCTAAGCCTGGATATTGTCCAGGTTGTTGCATTTGGACATGGACTGCTTTACTATGTAGGAATTGCGAATGGTGCTGAACATCACGCAATCATCAGCGAGCATCCCAACTTCTGACCTTCTAATGGGGGTGGGGGTGGTGGTGGTGGTGGTGGTGGTGGTGAAATGCCATTGTTGAAGCAGCTGAAAATGGTTCAGCTGGAGACAAAATCAGAATTAGCTTGTTCGGGGTACTGTCAGGAAGCACCTCTTAACGAGAGTTTAAATCCCTTTGTCCCACAAAGTTGTTGAGATTGAGGGTTTGTCGTCATTTTCTAAACTGAGTTTTATAGATTTTTGTTGGATATTATTGGAAAAGAAACATAGAAGCAAGTCAAGCAATTGGATTTTAAATCCAAAAGAACAAATTTAAGGGACTGACTATACTCTTTGGTCTTGTCGATCCCGATCTCAAATCGAACTTGCTATACAATTGTAGAGGAAGATTTTCTGGATAAGTAGGGGATGGTTTTAAGCCAATATGTTGTAGAGCTAAGACAACATGCTATTCTAGACTGAGATTGTGCAACAAGAAAGGATTATCTCTGTCTTGTGCAGTGTCATTTGGGGAAGACTGTACGACTCTAAGATAACCATAACATTCTTCAATAAGATGGAGAATGAAGTAGTCAAATTTGAAACTTGAGTCCAGAATCAAAATAAAGTGAATTATGACAGTAAGGGAAAAGAATCGGCAATGATACTACAGGGGTTGATGGTTGATAAGCAATGGTTCACATTTAAAGAATATACACATGATTACAACAATTATTCACTCCAGTCTGGAACAAATATAAGAAAAGAGGAAGGGTGGCCCAATCACTGCTTACAAAAACTATTAGATCCAAAAAGAGATGCAAAATTGCCAGAAAAAGCAGGAAATCTGAGGAATGGTAGAATTTAGTAAACAAAAACAAAAAAAACTTTGATCAAGATGGGGAGTCACACAGTAAAATTGCAGGGAACATAAAAACTGACTACAAAAGCTTCCATAGACATATTAAGAGAAAAATATTACTAACGACAACTTTAGGTCCCTGACAATCAGAGCTGGGGAAATTTCACAATGTCAGGGAACCAAGGGTCTAGTGAGAGGGCAGAATTGAAGGAAATCAGTATTTGTAAGAAAATGGTACTAGAGAAATCAAATGGGATTAAAGGCTGACCTATGAAAGCCTAACATCAGTGGCAGAAAAACCGCTTGAGTCTATTATAATAGAAGATGATAGCAGAACATTTGGAAAGTATTAGCTAGATTGGACAGAGCCAGCATGGGTATATCAAATTCAAAAGTCACATGACACCAGGTTATAGTCCAATTGTGGAGGGAAGCTTTTGATCGAGTCCCTTATAAGACATTACTTGGCAAATAGGGGATAGAAGATATATTGGCATGGTTCAAGAATTGGTCGATAGATAGGAAATGCAGAGTTGGAATAAATGGGTCTGAGTGACAGGCACTACCAGAAGGATCAGTGCTAATATCCCAGCTATTCATGATATGAAAGAGCTGGACGAGAGAACTAAATCCAACATTTTCAATTTTGCTGATAACATAAAACTGGGCAGATCGAGTTGTGAGGAAGAGGCAAGGCGACTTCAAGATGATTTAGACAAGTTAAATGAGTGGGCAAACATTGCTGATGCAGCAAAATGTGGCTGAATGTAAAGTTATACACCTTGATGTTGGAAACAGAAAGGAAGATTATTTAAATAGTGATACATTGAGAAATGTGGATGTACACAGAGATCTGGGCATCCTTACACACCAGTCAATGAAAGTTAACAAGCAAGTTTAGCAAGCAATTCAGAAGGCAAATTGTACATTGGCCTTCATTGCAACGAGACTTTAGTTCAGAAGAAAGCAAGTCTTACTGCAGTTGTACAGGGTCTTAGTGAGACCACACCTGGAATATTGTGTACATTTGATACCCCTAAGGATGATATACTTGGCATAGAGCAAAGTGCAGCTGAAGTTCAGTAGGCTGATAACCAAGGATGGCAGGGCTGACCTACGAGGAGAGATTGGTTTGACTGGGCCTGTATACATTGGGGTTCAGAAGGATGAGAGAGGATCTGATTGAAATGTCTAAAATTTTAACAGGACAGACCAAACTAGGTGCAGGCAGGATATTTTCCCTGGCAGGGGAGTCTAGAATCAGGATACACAGTCTCACGATAGGCCATTTAGTACTGAGACAAGGAGACATTCCTTTAAAGGATAGTGAACTTGTGGAATTCTCTACCACACATGACTGTGGAGAGGTTCTGAAGAAGTCAAACCAGACCCAATCATTGAATCCCTATAGCATGGAAGCCATTTGGCCCATTGAGTCCACACCAACCCTCCATACAGCATCCCACCCAGACCCAACCATCTCCGTGACCCAACATTTCCCATGGCTAATCCAACTAACCCGCACATTCCTGGATATTGGGCAATTTAGCATGGCCAATCCACCTAACCTCTGCATCTTTGCAGGAGGAAACCAGAGCACCCAGAGACAACTCACAGACGGGGAGAAGGTGCAAGTTCTACACAGACAGACAGTCACCCAAGTGTGGAACTGAATCAGAGTCCCTGGTGCTGTGAGGCAGCAGTCCTAATCATTGACCAACCATGCCACCCTTGGAATGTTAACTGTTTCTCTCTTCACATATGCTGCCAGACCTGCTGAGTTTCTCCAGCATTGTGTTTGCTCATCCAATTGTTTTCTACAAACAGCAGTTTGAAAACGTAGCTGCAAGGGCACAATTCCAGCCCTTCCTACATCGCCATTGCCACAGAACTTCAAACATATATATTCAATTCCATGATAGTTTTCTGTCCCATGCTACAGTCTCACTGAATCGTCATATCCCTGTTCCCCCTCACGAATTCTTTCCTTTTGCCCTTCTGTCCTCCTTGAAGCACCTCAGCCTCTTACCTGGAAGATAGCTGGAGCACAGGAATTTTTGTGTCAAAACAGTGACACTAATGAAAACAAATCTATACATCATTCCCTCAGTTTTATTACTGTTAAAATACAAGTAATGTGGCATCATTTGACAAACAAATCGTTTATTACAATTCTGCTTAAGAAGAACAGATAACTTCATTCGTCATCACAATGCCAAGTTACTAACAGTTCTGACTCCAGTCACAGTTTATATACAAATCACAAGTCTTTTAGAAATTAATGGCTTTGCCAAATGACGCTGCTATGTTTGCCTCTCTGAAAGCTTCTGAAACAGTCTGCAATAGAAAAAAAAGACAGTGAGTGAAACTCAGTTTATTTACTAGTTTCAGAGAGTCTTGGCAACGGTCAGTAATTGCTTTCATAATAGAAACAAGAACTTTGTCTGCTCTTGGTTTCCAAGCCAAATACAAATTTACAAACAATATGGAAATAAAGCAGAAAGCTAAGTCTGGGATGTGAGTGAAGGTCAGGGGGCAGAGAGCAGCAAATTGGAATCTGGAGAGGTGGTATTTCAGTTGTTCGGAAATGCAAATAATCTGTATAAAAGTAAATGTACACAATCTAAGGATTATTAGTGCAAATGGAAACACTACTAAAAGCAAAAAAGTTGTATTTGTGACGAGACAGTATTAATTGAGAGAGTTATCACAGTCTCACCAATGTTCACAAGCACCCACATTATACACTGTTTACTCTTACCCTTGTAATCAAATGATTATTCGAAGATCATGGTCTTTGAAAATGCTTTCAAAATCTTGTAACTAAGATGATTCCTTGATCAGGAATCTCTAGTAATGCAAAGAGTTGGACAAACTTGCATCTCTTTTTCAGTAGACAGACCATGTATTAATCTCAATCCACAAGGAGGAGAATGATTGGGAAAAATTGATTATGGCAAAGCATGTAAACACCAGGAGCTCAAATTTAAAAGACAGGAGTGAGAAGTCATGTCAAGCACAAACTGTTGTAACCATAAGGGTAATAAATATGGGATATCTGCCAGTGATGGTTCTGCAAAGTGAATCATTTATATCAATTTGAGGTTGGACTTCAAAATCATGGCAGATGTGTATTGGCTAGCTTTCTGAAAAGCTTCCTCTTAAGGAAAAAAAGATGGTTTGAGCGTCCTTCTAGAACAGTAACTAAATCTCACATTTAGTAAGAAAGCAGAAGATTCCGAACCACTGTGGTGTTAATGGAAAGATGTTTATATCTTCATGTTTACAACAAGCATGGAAATATGCAAAGTCATTAACTTTGTTTTCAGTTAAGAAGAATCCAAGATGGAACCAGTCTTTTTAAAACTTACATTCAACAGACAGAGTGTTGAGTTGAGAAGCAAATTTAGTTCCTCTCCTAGGAGTTGTAGGAGGAGTAGTGGTGGTGTCACAAATAATCTTTAAAGAGAGATGGTTTGAATAAATCGGGTCTCTGTTCTCTATATTTCAGAAGAATGAGAGGCAATCTCATTAAAACAAGATTTGGAAGGAGCTGGACAGAGTAGATGGAGGTGTTATTTCCTTCCTGGCTGGGCAAGTTAGAACCTGGGTGGCACAGTCTCGGGATAAATGGATGATCATTTGGGATTGAGATAGAAGACATTTCTTCACACAGTTCACTGTCCCAGAAGGCTGTGGATGCTCCATTGCTGAATATATTTAAGGCTTGGACAGACAGATTTTGATGTCTCAGGGAGCAAAGGGATATGGGGAGCAGGCACTAAAGTGGAATCGAAGCCCATGAACAGCCATGATCTGTGTTGAATGGGGAAGCAGGCTCAATGGGCCAAATGGTATACAGCTGCTTCAATTTCTAGTGAGATACACAAGGACAAGAAATTTATAGGGTCACTATTTATAGAGCAAGCACAACTGCTCTTTCAAGAGAGGCACAATGTTGGTGTGATGTGAGGACTTTAGGGGATTCAGGTTTTTAATAATCTGTGCAGTGCTATCACTGTCCAGTACGCCACCTTTCCCACTGTCACTTACTGGATGAGCATGACAAACTCGGGCAACATCTTCACATGACGCTCCATACTCCATAGCGAGTGTAGCTTCATTGATCATTTCACCAGCACCCTTCATAGAGAGAAAACCACATTTACTTCAGGAACTCAGTTATATCCCATCTACACACACCAAAGCTTTTGCTACTTACAGACCCAAGGATATGTGCTCCAAGCATTCTGTCTGTTTCTTTATGGCTAAGAATCTTTACCAGACCATCTGTATCATTGTTAGTCTTAGCTCTACTGTTGGCAGCAAATGGGAATTTCCCTGTCTTGTATGGGATACCCTGAGAAGAGAAAATGAATGATCAATACGGACTAAAACAGGCTCACATATTTTACATTCAAGATAGACCTGTTTTTGCAGGAAGTGAGTTGTACACTTAGTGGGGTGCATTCTAGAAAATTGCAGACAAAGGGATTATGATGGTGTCGTGGTGATGTTACTGGACTAGTAATCCAGAACCCCAGATTCATGTTCTGGTGACATGGATTTGAATCCCATCATGACAGAAAATGGAATCTAAATTCAGTTTAAAAAAAGTGGAATAAAATGCTAGCCTAATGGTGACCATGCAACTACTGTCGATTGTCATACCAAGTCACATAGCATCACTTTAGCCAATTTACCTTCCTTACCTCATCTGTCCTACATTTGACTCCAGACCCACAGCAAGGTATTTGGCTCGTAAATGCTCTCCAGGCAATAAATGCTGGTCTATCAAGCAACACCCAAATCCCATGAATAAAAACAATTCCAGATGGATACTCTCAGTGCAGTGCTATCCTGGGTATGAGGTATTAAATAAATGGCTCACTGGCCTCTGATGAGGACTGACAAAGTCCTATGGTCTCTACGGAAGGAAATCAGAGAAATGTCAGGCCAGCGTAGGATATGGGAACATCACCGAGTCATATTATATGGTCATTCCTTCATTGCTGCTTGCAGGATCTTGCTATGCGCCAAAGGGCTGCTTTGGAAGTGATCAGACTTCAAAGCCATTTCATGGTAAACAGTGGTGTACACCAAAGTTCAGTGCTAGAAGCACAGCTTTTCCTGCTGTACAAAAAGAGGACTTACAATATACAGTAGAATTTCAACATAGTTCGAGAAGCTGGGGTTGCTCTCCTTGGAACAACGTAGATTGGGGTAGATTGAATAGAGGTGTACAAGATTGAAAAGTTTGGATAAAGTGGAGGAGGAAAAAAAACCAACTTTCCATTAACTGATGGGACAACTTATAGGGGCACAGATTTATAATGTGGTGCAATATATGTAGGGGATTTTAAGGAAGAACCATTTCACGCAGTAAGTGGTAATGACTTGGAACTCGGAGTCAGAGCCGTGCAGCATGGAAACAGACCCTTCAGTCCATCTCGTCAATGCTGACCAGATACCCCAAATAAATCTAGTCCCATTTGCCAGCATTTGGCCCATACCCTAGTACACCCTTCCTATTCATATACCCATCCAGATGGGGTGGCATGGTGGCTCAATGGTTAGCACTGCTGCCTCACAGCGCCAGGAACCCGGATTCAACTCCGCCCTCGTGCGACTGTCTGTGTGGAGTTTGCACATTCTCTCCGTGTCTGCGTGGGTTTTCTCCGGGTGCTCCGGTTTCCTCCCACAGTCCAAAAGATGTGCAGGTTAGGTGGATTGGCAATGCTAAATTGCCCATAGTGTTCAGGGATGTGTAGATTAGGTGGGTGAGAGGGGATGGGTCTGGGTGGGATGCTCCGAGGGTCAGTGTGGACTTGTTGGACCGAATGGCCTGTTTCCGTACTGTAGGGATTCTATGATTTATGTTGCAGCTGTATGAAACGGCTTGACTAGGTGTGCAAGTGGCTGAAACAAAGGCAGCTAGAAAGTGAGTATGAGACAGCGAGAGAAAAGAGGGAGAAAATGTGACAGACAGCTGGTGCGTAACACTATCCTGTGTTGGTAACAAGGATTTTTTCGGTTCAACAGGGCTGTTGCTTGCCTTTAGCATTTCCCATGCCTAGGTTGATATTTGATTTGTTATTGTCAAGTGTACAGTGAAAATTGTTGTTTTGCATGCAATACAGGCAGTTCATACCAAAGTGCATTATCCAGTGTTGCAGCTGGAGAGAGGGAGGGGTGGAAGTGGAAGAGTCAGGTGGGCATTCTGGTTTTACTCCAAATGTTTAGACTTCATAGTAGTTTGAAACAACCGAGTGGCTTGCTAGGCCATATCAGAGGGTAGTTTGGTGTCAGCTACAATTGTTGTATGTCTGGAATCACATGTAGGGCAGATGAGGTAACACTGGCAGATTTTCTCTCGAATAGACAATGAACAGTGGCTATATGGCTGCAATTAGGTTAGCTTTTAATTCCAGATTTTGTGGAATTCAAATTTCACCACCTACCATGGTGGGATCTGAACCTATGTCCTCAGAATATTAGCACGAGGGTCTGGATTACTAGCACGAAGCCACAATCCTTTAATTCTATTTGTTATAAAGTATTTGAGAGCATCTTAAAGTCATAGAAGTGCTTTATAGCAGCAAGCTCTCTCTTTCTTAACCAAACCTCAAGGACATCTTAATGCAAGATCAAGACTTCTTTTGAAGTATCTTTTCATGTGCTAACTGCATTGTTAATTACAACCTTAAAACAGGGTAAGCATCTGTACAAGTCATTATTAATTGTCACATAACTGTAATTTACTTGAAAAAAATCACCTTAGTGTTTTGGGGGAATTAGTGGGTGAATGTACAGGTTCTAAAATATCCAGTCACTCGGAAATAGCAAGAATTGCAGATGCTGGAGTCAGAGTCAGTGTGGAGCTGAAGGAACACAGCAGGAAAGTCGATGTTTCAGGTACGGACCGTTCATCAGGACTGAACGGTCCCGATTAGATACGTCGACTTTCCTGCTAAAATATCCATTTTAGTATCAAACAATGCTAGTTCAATTTAGTTCAATTTTTTTTGTACCAAAGTCAAAAGGGCAAAGATTTGGAACTAGTGGGAATATTACCTCCTCTTTCAATTGTTCTTCAGATTTGCCAACCCAAGCAACCTCTGGATGAGTGTATACAACAGATGGGATGCAGTTATAATCAATGTGTACAGCTCCTCCGGCCATTCCCTCTACACAGATGATCCCCTCATCTTCAGCCTTGTGAGCCAGCATGGGACCAGCAATCACATCCCCAATGGCAAAGATACTGTGAAAAGGAAGATGATTTTTTTTTAGCTTAATGTATTAAACAATCCATTTAAATCCTATTAAAATATGCTACAGGAGGTATATGATCAAGTTTCCAGAGGTTCAGTACTAGGATCTTTGCTGTTTTTGAACTTGAGTCAGGGGTAGTGAGAAAAGGGCCATTTCAAAACTTGCAGATGACATGAAATTTGGAAGTACGATAAACAATGTTAAAGACAGACTTCAAAGAAAATATTAGAACAAAGAAACACCATACATGCTAGACAGGACAACACTAAAGAGAGTAAAAGAACAAAGATCTGAGGAGGGTCTGTGCACAAATGGTGGTACGACAGGTTAAAAAAGCAGCCAATAAAGCAGATAGAATTCTGGGCCATATAAAGACAGAGTATAAAAACCAGAAAGTTTGCTAAACATGACAGAAGGTAATTTCGTCACACCACTACAGCTGGCATCCAATTGTGGGCAGCAAAATTCAGGAAGGATAAGATGAGTGGAACGCACAAGAGATTTACTAGAATATCTCTAGGGCTGAGGTGATGTTAATGAGATCAACTTTGCTTGTTCTCCTTTGAGGACAGTAGGAAATAGAGGTTTTCTCAGTTGTAAATTTAGAATAAATGTTGAAAAAAATGTTTGTAATAACTGGGTAGATAACCAGAGGGCATGAATTTAAAAGGATTGGCAAAAGACTCAATGGGGCACTGGAGTAATAAACCTTTTTACACATCAACAGGATCTGTAATGTAATTCCTAACAGAAATGGTGACAATTTACTGATTTAATAACAATCCTCAGAAGGGAACTAGACAGAAAAAATGAAGGGATATGGAGAAAGAATGCGACTAACTCAAATGCTAATAAATGTGTAAGATTCTTGGAGGTCCTGTTTTCTATCTTTCCTCCTGATATCCTGCAGCAGGACGTTTCCTTCATTCACTTGAGACACTTGGGCTCGCTGTCTGGGTCAGCATTTATTGCCCATCCCTAACTGCCCTGAGAAGATGGTGGTGAGCTGCCTTCTTAAACCGTGGTAGTCCATGTGCTGTAGATACACTTACAATGATGTTAGGGAGGGAATTCCAGGATTTTGATCCTGCAATAGTGAAGGAACAGTGATATATTTCCAAGTCAGGGTGGTGATGCAAACTTGCAGGTGGTGGCGTTTGCCTATATCTGCTGTAATCGCTCTTCCGGTTGGAAGTGGTTGTGGGTTGGAAGGTATTGTTTAAGGATGTTTGGTTAGAAGACCTGTAGTGCTTCTTGTAGACAGTAGAGTGTTTTGGGCCCTGTAAGGAAGGAAGGACATGTTGACCTTGGAGGTTTAACAGAATAATTATGGAGATGAAGGGCTCGTCAAGTGAGGAGCGGTTGAGGACTCTGGATCTGTACTCAACGGAGTTTAGAAGGAGGGCGGCGCGGGGTGGGGATCTTAGAATACCAAGAGGCCTGGATAGAGTGGTCATAGAGATGACGTTTCCACTAGTAGGAGAAACTAGGACCTGAGGGCACAGCCTCAGAATGAAGGGGTGAACTTTTAGAACCGAGGAGGATGAATTTCTTCACAGGTTGGTAAATCTGTGTAACCCATTGAGCAGAAGGCTGTGGACGCTGTTCTTGATTAGTAAGAGGATCAAAAGTTACGAGAAGGCAGGACAATAGGGTTGACAAACATGAACCACAATGAAATGTCAGAGCAGACTTGATGGGCCAAATGGCCTAATTCTGCTCCTACAGTACAGAAGGAGGCAAAATCAACCCATCATGTCTGTACCAGCTCCCAAAAGAGCTACCTAGCTAGTCCTATTCTCCAGCCCTATCAATACATATCCAGTTCTCTTATGAAAACCCCTATGGCATCCATCTCCACCACCTCTCCCAGGCAGTGCATTCCAAATCTCAACTGGGTAAAAAAGTTTCTCATCACATTTCTAGATATTGCTGACAATCTTGAAATTGTGACCCATAGTTACCGACATACCAACTAACAGAAACACAATATCCTTATTTTCTGATGAAGGGTCTAGGCCCGAAACGTCAGCCTTCCTGCTCCTCTGATGCTGCTTGGCCTGCTGTGTTCATCCAGCTCTACACCTTGTTATCCTTATTTACTGTCAGAACTGTTCTATTTTGAACACCTCAATAAGTTTGCCTCTTAATCTTCTCTGCTCCAAGGGGAATAACCCCAATTTCTCTTTTTATGTAAAATCCTTCATTCCTGGCATCATTCTAGAAAATCTCCATTGTACTCTCTCTGGGCTTTAACATCCTTCCTTAGATAAGGTGCCCAGAATTAAACACAATACTCCAAATATGGGCTGGCCAATGATTTGTACAGGTGTAGTATCACTTCCTTGCTTTTAGACTCTACGCTTCTATTTATAAACCCAAAGATCCTATAAGCTTTCTTAACAACTGTTTCAACTTGCCAGGTCACCTTCAGAGAATTATACACGTGAACCTCAAGGTCCCTCTGCTTCTGTACTCCTCTCAAAGTTGTACCGTTGAGCCTGTATTGTCTCTCCATGTTCCTTCTACCGAAATGCATTTGCTCACAGTTCTCTTCACTGAAATTCATCTGCTGGGTGTCTGCCCATTTGGCCAACTTGTCAACGTCCCTCTGAAGTTACTCAGCGACATCCTCACAATTCAGTATTCTCCCTAACTTAGCAACATCTGGAAATCGAGATTTTGCCCTCAACACCCATCTCCAGCGTTTATACAAATCAGAAAAAGCAAGGGTCTCAACACTGATCCCTAGGGAACATCAGTTGAAAGTGATGTCCAATGAGAAATACCCCTCTAATCCTACTCTGAATTTCTTGTCTTTTAGCCAACCTCTAATCCGTGCTGCCAAGGACCCATCAATCCCAAACATTTTAAATTGCTAACAAACCCGCCATGTGGCACTGTATCAAATGCTTTCAGAAAATCCAAATATACAACATCCATAGCACTATCCTCATCCACTGCCTGTATCACCTCAAAGAACTCAAATTTGTCAGACATGACTTGCCCTTGACAAAGTCATGCTGTGTTGACTGTCTGGCATTAACCTATTTTTTCTTTAAGTGTACATTTACCTTCTCCCATACTATGGTTTCCATCAGATTTCCCATTATTGATGTCAAGCTGACAGATCTCTAGTTTCCTGGGTTATCCTTCGTCCCTTTCTTAAACAATGGTGTTACATTTGCAATTCTCCAGGCCCCTGGCACTAATCCTGTGTTCAGAGAAACTTAGACTGTTTCTTTCACCAGCTCTGCAATTTGCTCCTTTACCTCGCTCAGCAATCTAGGATGCATCCCATTGGGCCTGGCAACTATTCTATCCCATGGTCTTCAACACCAGGTCCTCTACAATTCCTTTCTCAGTCGTGGTGAGTGAGCCAACTTTTCCCAGGATTGCCCTCTGTCACTTCTCCCTTTTCTCCTCTATCACCACCCTATCCTTTACATGGTCAATTGTACAGCATACTGCACCACAGTTCCATTGTCTATTTCTCACCTACCCTATAGTCCTTATTCTGAACAATACAGGTAGCAAGTACCTCTTACAACTCATTAAGATGGAGCAGGAGTAAGCCATCCAGCCTCTTGAGCCTGAATTATGATCACTGCCACCAAAAATACTCTCCCACTATAGCACCACTTCCACCAGTCAAGATTCATTCCCTAAAAAGGCATCACAAACTTGTTAATTTTGCTTCGTTCTAGCTGGAAGATTGCCTAAATGCACATTCAACACTTTTTATACCATTTACACTGATCCATCCCAGTTAATTATGTGGTGGTGCTGGTGTTGGACTGGGATGGACAAGGTCAGAAATCACAACACCAGATTATAGTCCAACAGGTTTATTTGAAAACACAAGGTTCCCACTACTGATGAGGATACAAACAAACCTAAGATGCTGTTAAATCTTCAGTTAGAAGGTTTTAACTGATTAATACATATATTGAAATCTGTCGGTTTGGGGGGGGGGGGGGGGGGGGGGGGGGGAA
>NC_063353.1:254712-282680 GCF_021869965.1 Rhincodon typus | reverse complement strand
AAGGAAAGGGAGAAAAGAAAGGAAAGGAAAGGAAAGGAAAGGAAAGGAAAGGGAGAAAAGAAAGGAAAGGAAAGGAAAGGAAAGGGAGAAAAGAAAGGAAAGGAAAGGAAAGGAAAGGAAAGGGAGAAAAGAAAGGAAAGGAAAGGAAAGGAAAGGGAGAAAAGAAAGGAAAGGAAAGGAAAGGAAAGGAAAGGAAAGGGAGAAAAGAAAGGAAAGGAAAGGAAAGGAAAGGGAGAAAAGAAAGGAAAGGAAAGGGAAGGGAGTGTGCATGTTTGTGTGTACGTTTGTGTGTATGTATGCATGCATGCATGTTGAGAGGGGTGGGGTCACCTGTAGCGCGACATGAACCGAAGATCCTGGTTCAGGCCATCTTCATGGGTACCGAACTTGTCGTCTATCAGCCTCTGCTTGGTGTTGTTGTGTATTCCAAAGTCCACCTTGGAGGATGTTTAACCAAAAGTCCGAGGTTGAATGTCCTTGACTGCTGAAGTGTTCCCCAACTGGGAGGGAGCATTCCTGTCTGGCAATTGATGTGGTTTCCATTGATCTGTTCTTCTAGCGTCTGCACGGTTTCTCCAACGTACCATGCTTCAGGGCATCCTTGTCTATCTCATATGCTGCAGACAATGTTGACCAAGTCACGAGTATCTGCCGTGCACCCACGTGATGGTAGTGTCCATGTCGAAGATCTGATGTGTCTTGCAGAGGTTGCCATGATAGGGTCGTATAGTGTTGTGGTCAACGTTGTCCTGAAGGCTGGGTAGTTTGTTGCGAACAATGGTCCGTTTAAGGTTTGGTGGTTGTTTGAAGGCAAGAAGTGGTGGCATGGCGAAGATCTTGGGGAGGTGCTCATAGTCATTGATAATGTGTTGAAGGCTGTGAAGAACATGGCGTAGTTTCTTCGCTCCTGGGAAGTACTGGACGACTAATGGCACCCTATCGGATGTATCCCATGTCGTTTTCAGAGGAGGTCATTACGGTTTTTCATTGCGGCACGTCAGAATTGGCCTATCTTCTGGTGGTCACCCATCCCCCCTCAATATGAAATGTGCTGTAGTGCAAAACTTAATTTTCTTTCCTCACTGCACAAAAATCTTTCACTCACTTAATTCCCCAGCTTTAAGTACATTTTCTAAGCTGGGCTACATGCTACTTACTTTAGTGAGTGAATGGAGTTAGGTCACAGATCAACCAGCGTGTCATTGATTGATGGAAAAGGCTCAATTCCTGTTCGAGCTATCTACAGCTTGGTAACACACATACACAGACAAGTATCCACATACATTCCTAGAATAATCATGCTGCAGAGAAGAGGATTCACTTACTTTGGAATTTTTGTCTGGAAGCGATTGTTGACTGGTATTCGACCCTTCTTATCAACTTCGATTCCCATGTCCTGCAATCCCAGGTTCTCAGTGTAGGGGCGACGGCCAATGCTCACGAGCAGCACATCACAAGTGATTGTATCTGCCTTTCCACCAGCTGCAGCCTCAAAACTGGAGCAAGCAAATAAAATGCTTCAAAGTGCGTCCTTGGAGCACAAAGCACTTTTGTGCTTAACCATACACACGGCTTATAGCTCACTTCTTTCAATGCATCCCTAACTAATCTATTAGATACATTCTCACGTCATACTCACGAAACATCAATCTTCCTGTCAGGCCTCTTAGTCGCTGAAGTAACTTTCGTATTAAGCTTAAACTTCAAACCCTGCTTTTGAAGAATGCGCTGAAAATTCTTTGCAATCTCCATGTCGATGCCGATTCCTCCAACATGCCCCAAGAATTCAATAGCTGTGACTTCAGAGCCAAGGCGTTGCCATACAGAGCCCTGGAAACAGAAGAAAACTACGACTTCCAGACACCGGCTACTGCAACATACACACTGACCATTTCAATAATGCAGCAGCGCTCAGGACAGCAAGAGCACTGGTATCATTTCTCCCACTCTGGCAGTGGTAGGTGGTAACGGGTAACATTTACCAGTGGTACAATTTCACTGCTAGAGAGATAACACGCGAGGCGGCCTGACAGGCTTAGGACCAAACATTCCCTCTAATTTTCTTTTGCTGAGCGAGGGATTAAGATACCCATTAAGATTGCTGCCCAGCTCTGCAATTCCCATTTAAAAGCACTGCAATTTGTGCATGGGCCTTTCGTTCTCTGTACAACGCAGGTCAGACAATTACGCATCCACACAGCTTGTGCAGAATGTTGATGGGGACGTCATTATCCTATTAGAGAGGGATCAAGTAAGAGTATAAGATCTAAGAGTCTGGAAGATAGGAGGTCAGTCACTTGTTGGGCCACCTTTAGGAACCACACTTGGAGATCAGTGTCCGAGAGGCCAGTAGATCTACAAATGCCCTACCACCTTAGCATGCCAAACTAGATGAGACACCTAGCTGGTACATCAATAGCGTGGAGCTTGGAGGGAGTATATTAGACACTTTCGCAAGTATCGTGTAAATTGCCATCTACATAGTTAACAGACTGTAACTGTGTAGTCGTGTAAGTGAAGTAGGGTCCTATGCCTGGTGAGACTTCTGTCAGTGCTACTGCCAGGGGTCTCAGTGCAATGTTTCAATGGGAACTGTGTCACGGATGGCTGTGACACCCTGCAGAGTCAGGAAATATTATCCTAGTAAACTATTAAAATCATTGAACAGCTTTTTAATAAATTACACGATTAATTTCTTTTCTCAATTCCACTCGTGGTTACAGTGGAATCCATGATTTGTTTCAATATCTGTTAAGAGCAACAGAGTTCCTGGCACAAATTTTCAAGAGGTCAGAACTTCTTTTGGTTTAGATTTTCAGATACCTACTGACACGTACGATTACTGGAGTGTAACTGGCTAATAATCCGCAGGTTTGAAATGGGGAAAGAAATTGCAGTTCAGTTACAAAAGATCAGGGACAGGGATTAACTGATGACCTCTACCAAAGATCTGGCTCAGGCACAATGGGTTCAATGGTCTGTTCTACATGATCCCTTAATTAATTGCTCTTAAAAGCAAGGTCTCATTTCTGCAGTTTCTTTTGCTTACCAATTCAACACCAATGACACCAGCACCAATAACCACCAGCTTCTCAGGAACTTGTTTCAATGACAAGGCTCCAGTTGAAGACACAATTGTCTCTTCATCAATCTGTGAGTATGGCATATTAATGTTGTTAATTTAATACTCTTACAAAGTTGACTTTCAGGTAAAGAGCATGAACAGATTCTACAAAAACACAAGACTGTTGCCAAGGTAAAATGGATGTCAATAACAGAGACTAGGCAGGGAATTGGAAGTGGGTTATGCCAAATCAGGACTGCACCAGAATAGGCATGACGGCCTGAATAGATTTCAATTGTACTATAATTTCCACTTACCACAGCTTTAAACAGGATTGTGCATCAGCTAAATAGTGGTGTAAAAACATGGAAATTTATCAATTGAGAATGATCTTTTTCTTTGTTAACTGACATACCTGAATCCCGGGGAAAGGTGTAACCTCTGATCCTGTGGCAATAAGAATGTTCTTGGAGTTGATGATTTGTACACTACCATCACTACAGTAAGCTGTGACCTGGTGTTTTCCAGTAATCTTTCCATGTCCTTGAACATGTGTCACCTTGTAAAGAAATAGAAAGATAACAACAAACTTTTTTTGCCTAGTACAATTGTAAGAAGGGTGAGGCAATGGATCTGGTTTACTTGGACTTTTAGAAAGCTTTTGATAAGATCTTGCGCAAGAGATTAGCATGCAAAATTAAAGCACACAAGGTTGGAGGTAGGGCTCTGATATGGATACAGAACTGGTTGACAGGCAAGAAACAAGAGTAGGAATAACATGTCATTGTCTGAGTGGCAGCCAGTAAGTAGTGGGGTACTGGAGAGATCAGTGCTTGGATCCCAGCATGATATATCTGAATGATTTAGACAAGGAACTAAATGTAACAGGTTTACATTTTCAGATGACACAAAGTTGAGTGGGAGGATAAAGACAGTGGATGTAGATTTGTTTCAGTGCGATTTGGACAAGTTGAGAAAGTGGGCAAATGCATGGCAGATGAAGTATAATGTGGATAGTTATCCACTTTGATGGTAAAAACAGGGAAGGTAGTTATCTGAAAGCCGATAGGTTGGGAAAACTGAAGCTATAATGGGATCTGGGTGTCCTTATATGCAGTCACTCAAAATAAGCAGACGGTGAAGGCAGCAAATGGTGTACTAGCCTTCATGGCAAGAGGGTTCGAGTACATTTTTTAATTCATTCACGGGATGTGCACGTTGTTGCCTGGCCAGGATTTATTGCCCGTCCCTACTTGCCATTAATAAGGTGGCGGTAAGCTGCCTCTTGAATCACTGCGGTCCACGTGCTGCAAGCAGGAAATTCCAGAATTTTGACCCAGCGGCAGCAAAGGAATGGCGATATATTTCTAAGTCAGGATGGTGAGTGGCTCGGAGGGAACTTACAGGTGGTAGTGTTCCAGTGTTTCTGCTCCCCTTGTCCTTTTAGATGGAAGTGGTTGAGTTTGGAAAGTGCTAGCTAAGGATATTTGCCAAATTTCTGCTGTGCATTTGGTAGATAATCCACACTGCTGGTAATCAGCGTCAATTGCAGAGGGAGTGGACATTAGAAGAGATAGTAGGAACTGCAGATGCTGGAGAATCTGAGATAACAAGGTGTAGAGCTGGATGAACAGCAGGCCAAGCAGCATCAGAGGAGCAGGAAAACCCTAACCTGTCCTTCCTCCCACCTATCCCCTCCTCCCACCTCAAGCCCCACCCCCATCTCCTACCCACTAGCCTCATCCTGCCCCCTTGACCTGTCCGTCCTCCCTGGACTGACCTATCCCCTCCCTAACTCCCCATCTACACTCACCTTTACTGGCTCCATCCCCGCCTCTTTGACCTGTCTGTCTCCTCTCCACCTATCTTCTCCTCTATCCATCTTGTATCCGCCTCCCCCTATTTATTTCAGAACCCCCTTCCCGAAGAAGGGTCTAGGCCCGAAACGTCAGCTTTCCTGCTCCTCTGATGCTGCTTGGCCTGCTGTGTTCATCCAGTACTACACCTTGTTATCTTGGGCATTAGAAGATCTGATGCCAATCAAGTGAATTGCTTTATCCTGGATCGTATCCAGCTAATTGGTGTCATGGAAATTGGCTGCAAGCAAGGAAGGTTGTCAAAGGATACAGCAGGATATAGACTAGTTGGAAAACTGGTTGAAGAAATGACAGGCGGAGTTTAGTCTGGACAAGTGTGAGGTGACGCATTTTTGGAAGGTCAAATACAAGAGGAATGTATACAATAAATGACAGGGCCCTTACGAGCACCGAAATACAAAGGGATCTTGGGTGGAAGTAAGTAGCACTGTAAAAGTGGCAAGAGAAGTGGATAAGGTGGTGAAATAGTCATACGGCATGCTTGCCTTCATTGGTCAAGGCACTGAGGAGAAAAGTTGGCAAGTCGTGTTGCAGCTGTACAAAACTTTAGATCAGCCACATTTGGAGTACTGTGTGCAGTTCTGGTCGCCATATTATAGGAAGGACATGGAGGCTTTGGAGATGGTGCAAAAGAGGTTTACCAGGATATTGCCGGGATTGGAATGTATCAGCTATAAGAAGAGGTTGGACAAACTTGGATTGTTTCTGCAAGAATGTCAAAGGCTGAGGGGAGACCTAATAGAAGTATATAAAATTATGAGGGGCATGGATAGCCTGGCAGCCAGAGTCTTTTTCCCCAGGGTGGAAGTATCAAAGACTAGAGGAATAAGTTTAAGGTTAGAGGGGAAAAATTTAAAGGTGTGCGAGGTAAGTTTTTTTTAAAAACAAAGTGGTAGGTGCCTGAAACATGCTGCCAGAGGTGGTGGTAGAAGCAAATACAATAGCAACGTTTAAGAGGCATTTAGACAGATATAGTATCAGGTAGAGAATAGAGGGATATGGACCACGTGCAGGCAGATGGTATTAGTTTAGGGCAGCATGGTGGCCCTGCTGCCTCAGTGCCAAGGACCCGGGTTCGAGTCCTGTGTGAATTTTGTATATTCTGTGTGGGTTTCCTCTGGGTGCTCCAGTTTCCTCCCACAGTCCAAAGATGTGCAGGTTAGGTAGATTACAGGGATAGGGTAGAGGGTGTGTCCAAGTGGGATGCTCTTTGGAGGATAAGTGTGGACATGATGGATTGAATGGCCTGCTTCCACGATTCTAGAATGGCATCACAGTCAGAGATGATGGGCTGAAGAGCCTGTTCTTGTGCTGTTCTGCACTATGCTCTAAGCTTCTTGAGTGTTGTTGGAGCTGTACTCATCCAAGCAAGTGAGGAGTATTCCATCACACTCCTGACTTGTGTCTTGTAGATGGTGGGCAGGCTTTGAGGGGAGTCACAAGGTAAGTTATTCACTGCAGTATTCTGCTCTTGAAGCCAGTATCTATATGGCAAGACCAGTTGAGTTTCCAGTAACCCCCAGGATGTTGTTAGTAAGGACTCAGTGATGGTTACACCACCGAATGTAAAGGGACATTGGTTGTCTCTTGCCCGAAACATTGACTTTCCTGTTCCTCTGATGTTGTCTGACCTGCTGTGCTTTTCCAGCCTCAACTATAAACTCTGGCTTCCAGCATCTGCAGTCTTTATTGTCTCCGAAACCTGGGGTGCTCTATATTTCATGCACAAAATGTGCACGTTAAATGCAATAATTGGAAATATTACTAAATTTAAAACAGAATTTCCTCATTTAGATGTACATTAACTTTTCAAAGACATTTCAATGTGCCAAAGACTACATTTTAATTCTGTCTATGCTCAAATGATAAAGGCCAAATGAGTAGGTATTAAAAATTTAAAGTTTGATTAATTGCA
The DNA here is from genome assembly GCF_021869965.1 of Rhincodon typus. Classification (NCBI taxonomy): domain Eukaryota; kingdom Metazoa; phylum Chordata; class Chondrichthyes; order Orectolobiformes; family Rhincodontidae; genus Rhincodon; species Rhincodon typus. Next base: position 275,824 of record NC_063353.1, on the reverse strand, counting down.
AATCTTAAGACATATTCTTTCTTCTGATCACCTATCTGGACTCTGACTGGAGCTGGTAAAGCAAGCAACGAGCTCTGCTCCCATACCTTGACAAACACCCTGATTAATTCAAATGATAATTCTGATACAAATGCTGAAACTAACCTTATTCTGTTTAAATAGATGAGCAATTCCACCAGTCAATGACTTCACCGCATTGCTCTTTTGTTCCATCATCTTCTCCAGGTTAAGATTCATTCCTGTGACTTGAGAACCAAGTGAAGTAAAGATTAAAGTAACACCTTTTGCACTTTCAATATTGCACACGAAGTTACATTTTAATCAAATGTAAATGTAATTGTGAAACATACCGCAAAGAATAGAATAATTTTGTTGTACTAACAAAACATTAGGATATTTTTGATCCTAATCTCATTTACAGACAGTTAATTTGCAGGGAAGGATATTTATATTCAAAGGAGATTGCATGGCCTTGTAATGTATCGAAATAAGCCTCAAGATGTCCAACTTCACTCTTTTCATTTATGTTTTAAAACCACAGAAGCAGTGCAGCAGTCAATTTCCCTCCCCAATATTTTATACAAGGTGGGGGGGGAAGACATCAGTAAGCAACAGCGTTAGCAATGACCAACTCCACCACATCTCATTTACTCTCAATTTCTAGCCAAATCTCACACAAAAGCTAATTAATAAAAAAGGTGGTGGGGCAATGGAAGAAAGAGGGCAGTTAACCAAATATACCTACATGTCCGTAAGAACTGCCTGGTAAATCCAGAATTTTAGCCTGCTCCTGCCCCACAACAGATGGCTTCCCATTTTGACTATTTTATTCCCATTTGTCCAGTCTATTTTGAGACTACTCTACTCTTCAGATGCTCTCTGTCACTTTTAACAGCTCTTAGTTTCCTGGCCTTAAGTGACTGACGTCACTCATGGATGTCTATTCCCTTCACATGTTCATGCCTAACCAAGATGATCAGAAAGCCCCCTGATACATCCCCGAACAGAACCCAAATCATCTCCATCCGGCTGAACCTTTCATCGTTTTAAATGACTTCTCCTTTAATTCCACTCACTTACTCGAAATGGCAGCACGGAAGCAGTCCCTTGAACCAATACAGCAATGCAATCAGTTCCATTCTCCACCCCCAACCTCTCCTTATAGTTTGACAAGCTTGCTTCTCTCAAGAGCCTAACTTCCTATTGGAATTATTGATATCAGGCAGCAATTTCCAGGCTATTACCACTGACTAGGAGAAAAAAAAAAGTTCTCACCTCATTTCACACATCTTGCCTAAAACCTTAACTCAATCTCCAAATCCTTGCACATTTATTGCTCCATGGCTACTACCTCATCTGTATTCCCAGAATTTGAAAATTTTCTTCATTTTGCTTCCAATTTGTACCCTTTCTTCAATGGCATGTGGTCTCAAATCTCTCTTTTACCATTCCAAAGGGTAGGCTTGCCACTCAAAACTTAGCCCAAACCTCAATCACACCCTCCTCTTCTTGTGGCACCTTACAACACAATGACAAGAAATGTAACTCCAGCATTTTAGTTGCACTCTTTTCACAATCCAAGACCCTAAACACTCTTAAGTGAAACAACAATTTATTTGTATTTTCATTTAGTATACTGCATTTGCTGCTTAGTGTAGTTTCTTGTCCATTAGGGAGACCAAATGTAGACTTACTAGTTGCTTTGCAAAAAATTCAGCCAGCTCACTTAATCCCAAACTCTGGTCACCTGGCATTTTAATTCTCTTCCACGTTCACACTTTCTGTTGTGAACTGCTGTTCAATGAAGCTTGAGGAACAATACTTCACCCCCTTCCTTTTCAACTAGGCATTTCAGAGTTTTCAGAACTCATTGAGGTCACAAAATAGTTACAGCACAGGGGTCTATTCATCCGTTCTGGAGGAATTCACCTAGCACCATTTTTTTGCTTTCTTCCGATTACAAAGAACAGTACTGCACAAGAACAGGCCCTTTGGCCCACCATGTCTACACTAGCCACGATGCCATTCTAAACTAACCCCATCTGCCTACACATGGACATATCACCGTGCACATTCTTCCTTTTCAGAAGATAACTGAATTCCCTCTTAAATGCCTTGATTGAACTTTTCTCCACACACAGGCAGTGCATTTCTGATCCTAATCACTTGCTTAGTGAAAAAAGATTTTCATTGCTCCACTGCCACTTTTGCCTCCAATTTGTGCTCTCTTGGTCTCAATCTTTTCATCAATGGGAACAGTTTCTTGGTCTACTGTTTAGACCCTCATGATTTTGTATACCTCTAACAATTTTAAATCACAATCTCTGCCTCATTTATTCCCTTTTCCTTTATTAAAAACAAGAACTCTTGCACCTCATTCCTTTTAGATGGTAGTTATTCATGATCCTGCCATTCACACCTCCTATAGATATTCTTCATTTACGTCAGGTGACAGACCTGAATGTCAACTCAGCTTTTCTTGCCCAGATTCTGAGATATGGAGTACATATGGAGTATTTTGTGCTTGTGATCTAAACATCAGACATACTTACTTTCAATCCCTCTGCTGGCGAAATCTTTCCCATGGGCCAAATGGTAGAGATAGGAGTTATTCAGCAAAGCCTTAGAACAAGAATGACAACTTTGATCACGCAGCTAATCTTAGAACTGATATGTTAAGCATTAAGATAGTGACTATATAATAGTATTCCAATAGAACATCGATTAAAGATGCAGTGTCTCACAAACTGAACAAATACATACTTTGGAAGGGATACATCCTACGTTCAGGCATGTTCCACCCAACGTATCGTTCTTTTCCACACAGACAGTCTACAAGGTTTAAAAATGAAAGTTACCATGTTGAAGTATTCAAAAAAAGTGAGCTTGATCTGATCTGTAACTATGCAAATAATATGAAAAGCACATAAACACCCAAGTAATAAAAAGGTTCACCCAAGCTGCCCTTCAAGTTTGCCCTTTCAATAAGAAAATAACTGATCTTCTACCTTCTCCATAGCCCTCTGACAATCATTATTGAATTTGGTTGTAACTGCAGGCAAGGTACCAGTACCTGTAGAAATAAACATGCCTCAAAACTACGACAAAAAGCAAGACCTAGGGAGAATGGGAATCTGAAAAGATGACAAAGTACTGGAAATAGTCAACAGGTCTGGCACAGAAAGAAATATCTCAGATCAGGGTCTGGTGAAAGGTCACAGACTGGAAATGTTAACTGTTTCTCTCTCCATCTGTACTGGGAGACCTGCTTTGCATTTGCAACATTTTATGCTTTTATTTTAGACTAATAAATTTGTTTCATCCAATTACTCAAAATGACCTTTAAAAGTGCAGTCAGATCAAGTTCCAGTAAACCCACTGGTTGAGATGGGAAGATCCACATTCCTGCCTAAACCTGATAAGCAAGGGGGTGAAAGATGAACAAAAATAAATTCTCCTTTGCCTTTAAAATATTATGTACTACAAAATGTACAACAACCTAACTTACTGACAACGCCTTTGCATCACTTACATATTTAAATTATCACTGATATAGCTATATAGCTAATATGGCTAAACAATTTGAGTCAAGAATAAATTCCACTATTCAGAGACAACAACGTAGGAATAAATTCAAAGGTGCCTTACAGTTGTGTTAAGTGCTGAACAGGAAGAGAGAAACAGGGACAGCAGACCAAAACAGAGTCAATGGCAGAGTTTTAAAAGGAAGCTTTTGAAGGTGAGGATAGGTTAAGGTGGCAAAGATGGTTGAAAGTTGAACTTAGTGATGATAGAAGAGGAACAGACAGCACTGGGCATCTGTCTGCAATAGCAGAAATGCTGGGAGGTATGATGTTGACTCTAAGACTAGCAGATCTCAGAGGGGTCTACTGATGAAGCTGAGGGGTTTGAAATCCAAGCTGTGATGTGAAGGAAATCAGTGAATACTGACAAAAAGGAGGGTCGAAAGGTCACCTAGTCTGCATGTGGAAGATGGCGTTCTGGATGAATAAGAGTGTGAGCTCTGCAGTTCATGTGAACTCCCGTAGCCGTGGATGGAGTACAAATTTAGTTTCTGCAAGGAATATTTTCCCCATGCACAGGATGAGAAGTCAGGTTGACCTGAGGGTCAACTTTCCTCAATTGTCTTTGGGGAGTTTTTTTTTAAAATTCATTCACGGGAGGGTGGCGTCACTGGCCTGGCAGCATTGCCTAATTGCCTAGAGGGCAGTTCAGTCAACCACATTGCTCTGGGTCTGGAGTCACATGTAGGCCAGACCAGGTAAGGATGGCAGTTTTCTTCCCTAAGTGAACCAGATGGGTTTTTCTGAAAATTGACAATGGATTCACTGTCATCATTAGACTCTTAATTCCAGATATTTATTGAATTCAAATGCCACCATCTGCCATGGTGGGATTTGAACCCAGGTCCCCAGAATATTATCTGGGTCTCTGTATTAACAGTACAGCAATAAGGGCACTAGGGCATCGCCTCCCCTCAAACCAGGCGGATATGCTTTGTCTTGTAATTGTGAATTACCAATTGTTATTTTTACCAATCACAGACCTCATCCTCTCTCTCTGTCAGCTGAAATGCCACATTTTTCTAGACAGCTCTTCAAACATTTCTTAGAGTCTTTGAAACTCCAGAAGTGTTTAGTAGCTTCAACTCACTGTGGAATACCTTCCTGGGTAGCCATTTGTACAAAGTGACCAGCCTAGCAAGGCAGCCCCTTTAAGCCACTGGTTTTACAATTGGCTGACTTTACTCTGAGGAGCTGGATACTTATAACCTGGCAGCACCATCAAACTTTCCGGATCTTCCTGAGGCAATGTTGGAGGAGTTTTGATATAGTAACTGTAAGTAAGCGCAATCAAATATTTAAGAAATTAGAAGTGCGTTCTCATGGACTTTAAGTTCTGTGTCTGTTGATCTGCAATTGTAACATGTGATAGATGAAATTTAATGCAGTGGGATATGATAAATTTTGTTAGGAAGAATGAGGTAAAATAACAATACTTCCAGTAGCTGCAAAGGAATTTGGGGACATTTGTGCATAGTTGATTGAACATGGCAAGAGGTGTTCAGTAAGTTGTTAATAAAGGATCCTGTGCTTTACCAGGAGCCTACAGAGTGTCCAGTTCTGGGTCACACTTTAGAAGAATATGAAGGCACTGGAAAGGGGCAGGAAAGATTCAGAAGAATGGTTATGGAATGAAGGACTTTAGTTAGGAAGATTAATTGCTGAAGCTGGCTGTACTTTCCTTAGGGAAGTTTGAAAGGAGATTTGATAGAGGAGTTCAAAATTAGACAGGTGCGCACTGGGTAGATATGGAGAAACTGTTCCCATTAATGGAAAGATGGGGGAGTGAGACTAAGGTGCCTGCCATGACATGTGAACATGTGAAAATATTCTCATACACCAAATGATTAGGATCTGGAACGCTTTGCTGGTGAGAGTGATCTAGGTAGGGTCAGTCTGGCTTTCAGAAGGGAACTGGGTAATAATCTTAAAAGGAAAGATCTGCTTGGCTGTAGGTAAAGGCATGAGGGTGTGGCACACATGGCAGTGTTCAATGACACTATGGACGTTTAATTCCAATAGCACGTAGGAACAGGAAGAGACTATTCAGCACTTGTTCTACCATTCAATGAAAAAATGACTCTGATCTGACTCCGTACACCAATATATCACAGGTTTAAAAGTGAATAACTCAGCAATCAATCAACATTCGCAGAAGAGTTCAAATCATCCAGGCAGTATGCACAGAAGTGCTTCCTAACTTCAGTCCCCAAAGGGTGTTGCATAATATAGCCAGGTCTCCTAACTCCAGATTGCTCAAATAGCAGGAATAATTTGTTTCCCTTCATTGCCTGAAAACTTTGATCATTTTACACCTTAATCTTCTAAATTTTAGGGAACACAATCCTAGTTTATGTAATCTCTTTTCACGATTTAAATCTGGGAGCCTAGATATCTGCCTAGTAAATCTATACTGCAAGGCCTAATACATGGTGCCATTCCTCCTGTCATCTTGTAACCCAGGTTTTGTATTGTTGAAGCATGACTTGTACCTTCTTGTTTATGTTATCTAGGAAAATGCCAGCATTTCATTTGCCTTTACCATAAATTTCTGTACCTGTCTGGCTTTCCACCATTTTGAAAATAGGTTCATGTTCAGTCTTTTTTTAGATCCAAAGTGTACCACTTCATTTTGGCTTGAACAGCAATTTATTTGCAACAGGTTTGTCTGTTCTCTCTGTAACTTTATGCTTCCGTTGACACTGCTTGCAATACCACCTTTTTTATCATTGGTACATTTGGACATTGGCTTTGCTTTACATATGATGCCATTTCATAATTAGCTCACCATCCTTTGACTTACCTTAAACCCCAACTGTGCAGCCTTAATGGCAGCAACATACCCGCCTGGTCCCGAGCCCACCACTGTGACATCTGCATCAACTGGAATGAGGAACAGAGTTCATTCAGCTTGAGCCTTCATCACTGACAACCAATATAACTAATATAACCCCAACACTCGTCAGTGAACCTCCATACAGACCGGCCATAAAATGCAAATTTACTAAGACGAAATCACTTTTCTCCACAAGAAATCCCACCTGTGCCTCAAAATCTAGCCATCTTATACCTGAACAATTAGGAACAGGAATATGCCATTCAGCCCATCGTGTTGAATCACAAAACCCCATTGAGTCCACACCAACCCTCTGAAGAGCATTTCCAACCCAGACTTAATACCATACCTCCAACTCCCACCCCATCCCTGTAACCCTGTATTTCCCACGTCTAATCTACGTAGCCTGCACATCGCTGGGAAATTTAGCATAGCCAGTCCACCTAATCTGCACATCTCTGGACTGTGGGAGGAAACCCACACAGATACAGGGAGAATGTGCAAACTCCACACAGACAGTTGCCCAAGAGTGGAATCGAACACGGGTCACTGGTGCTGTGAGGCAACGATTACCACTGAGCCACCCAAGAAACTATTTCACTTGACAGGTGGTGAAAGTCTGGAATTCACTGTCTGAAAGAAAGCCAAGTCAGAAACACACGTAGCAGTTAAGCAGTATTTAGATATTCGCTCATAATGCCATACGCCAAGGTGTATGGGGCAAAAGCTGGAAAATGGGATCCTTGTTCACCAGCATGAACATGATAGGGCAGAATAGCCTCCTATGTCATAAACATCTGTGAACTTGCCCTGCCATTCTAGAACATGGCTGATCACTTCCTCTGCCATTTTCCCACATTATCTCCATATCCTTTTTCATTAAACTCTAGAAATCCACTGATTTTTGTCCTGAATCTGATGCATTAGTTTGCGTCTTTCCATTTAACTTCCTTGCTTAGCATTAGATGTTGTTCTGCCTCTTATACCACTTCTTTTAGAATCATTGAATCCCTACAGTGTGGAAACAGACCCTTCGGCCCAACAAGTCCACACCGACCCACAGAGCATCCCACCCAGACCTATCCCCCTATAACCCCACCTAATCTACACATCCCTGAACACTATGGGCAGTTTAGCACGGCCAACTCACCTAGCCTGCACATCTTTGGACTGTGGGAGGAAACTGGAGCACCCGGAGGAAACCCACGCAGACATGGGGAGAACGTGCTAACTCCACATAGACAATTGCCCGAGGGTGGAATCAAACCTGGGTCCTTGGTGCTGTGAGGCAGCAGTGCTAACCACAGAGACATCATGCCGCCCCAAATATATTTTATCTAGAATATATTTTAATTGTGACCAATTGGGTATCTCCTTAAAACATCTGCTACTACTTATTCATCAATAGTCCTTCATTTTAGCCTGACTGCTCAGTCCACTAGGGCGAAATTTGTCCTCATGCTGCCTCACAGGGACAGGGACCCAGGTTCAAGTCCTGCCTGAGGTGACTGTGTGTGGAGTTTGCACATTCTCCCCATGTCTGCATGGGTTTCCCCCAGGTGCTTTAGATTCCTCCCAGTCTGAAGATGTGCAGGTTAGGTGGACTGGCCACACTAAATTGCCGATAGTGTTCAGGGATGTGCAGGTTAGGCAGACTGGCCATGGGAAGTGCAGGGTTACAGGGACAGGTTAGGGAGGTGAATTTGGGTTGGATGCTCTTCAGAGGGTTGGTGTGGATTTGATGGGCCAAATGGCCTGCTTCCATACAAAGGCATTATGGAATGATTCTATGTAATTATGTTTAACTCCAAAATGCTGCTGTGGGACTGTAGCTTCACACCCTCCAACTGAATTTAAAATTCTAGATCATTCTTCCCTCGAGGATCTTTTACTATGAGATGTAATTAATACTAATTAATCCCACCTCATTATTCAATTCCAAACCCAGAATAGCCTGCTTCTGGTTGGTTGCACAATATATTGCTCCAAGAAAAAGACTCCTATCTAGGAGAAACTTTTGGTGTACCCAAGTGACTCTTTCAACTGAAGGAATTTATTTACAACAATAACTATAAATTCTATTTCCTGGATCTGAAATTCCTTGTGTCATAAATGAAGCAGCTAAGCGGGAATGACTCAGTTGCTGATGCTTGAGCTGATTCATGTGTCACCAGTGAAACATAATTTCACACTGTACGAGTCTGTCCGCACAATGGATCAGAATAAAGCCAATATCTCAGTGCGCAAACCACACTTTAGGATAATTACAAGGATATTCAAGATAGTGTGGAACTGGAGGAGCAGGAAAGCTGACGTTTCAGGTCAGGGGGTGGCGGGGTGGCGGGGGGAGGTGGTGGTGGAGAAAGAGAAGACCACCCTCTACAGACCCTTTCTCCCACTTGCAACATACCGCATGCTCCTGGACACCACCCCAAAGCCTTCTACCTTCCCTCGAACTCTTCATCTCCAACTGCTGTCGTGACAGCAACCTCTCCACCCCTCTCACTCACTCCAACCTCTCCCCCACAGAACGTGCAGCCCTCCATTCCCTCCCTAACCTCACTATCAAACACGCAGATAAGGGGGAGCACAGCAATGGTATGGCGCATTGACCTTTACATGGCGCCAACTCTCTCCTACCGCCCCCTCGATCGTGGCCCCACCCTTGACCACCAAAACATCATCTCTCAGACCAATCATAACATCACCTCAGGTGACCTCCCACACACAGCCTCCAACCTCATAGTTCCCCAACCCCACACTGGGTTCTATCTTGTTCCCAAAATCCACAAACCTGACTGCTCCTGCCGACCCATCGTCTCTGCCTGCTCCTGTCCCATTGAACTTATCTCTGCTCACCTTGACTCTGTTTTGCTCCCCCCCACCCCCACAAGTCCAGGAACTCCCCACCTACGTCCAGGACACCACCCATGCCCTCCACCTCGTCCAAGACTTCCAATTCCCTGGCCCCCAGCACCTCATCTTCACTATGGACATCCAATCCCTGCATCCCCCACATGGAATGCCTAAAAGCTCTCCACTTCTTCCTCTCCCTCAGGCCCAACCATTCCCCCTCCTCCAATACCCTCATCCGCTTAATCAAACTCGTCCTTACCCTTAGCAACTTCTCCTTTAACTCCTCCCACTTCCTAAAGAGTAAGGAAGTGGCCATGGGAACCTGGATAGGCCAAAGCTATGCCTGCTTCTTTGTAGGATACGTGGAACAGCCCCTCTTCCACTGCTATACTGGCACTATATCCCACCTCTTCCTCCACTACATCGATGACTGTATTGGCACTGTCTCGTGCTCCCACAAGGAGCTTGAACAGCTCATCAACTTTTCTAACACCTTTCACCCCAACCTCAAATTCACCTGGACCATCTATAATATCTCCCTCTCCTTCTGGACCTCTGTCTCCATCCCTCGTGACCGCCTTGCAACCGACATCTATTTCAAGCCTACCAACTCCCACAGCTATCGAGACTACACCTCCTCTCACCCACCTTCCAGCAAGAAGGCGATCCCTTACTCCCAATTCCTCCACCGCGTCTGCTCCCAAGATGGGGCATTCCACTCCCGAACATTCCAGATGTCCTCTTATTTCAAGGACCGTAACATCCCCCCTTCAGTGGTCGAAAATGCTCTCAACCGCAACTCGTATTTCCCCGCACCTCTGCCCTCCCACCCTTCTCCCCCCGCCAACGAAAACAAAGACAGAATCCCCTTTGTTCTCACATATCACCCCACTAACGTATCTAACGTATCCAACGTATCATTCTCCGCCACTTCCGCCACCTACAATCTGACCCCACTACCAAGGACATCTTTCCCTCCCTACCCTTAGCTGCCTTCCATAGGAACCGCTCTCTGTGACTCCCTCGTCCACTCCACACTCCCCACTAGCCCTACCACCTCCGGCACCTTTCCCTGCAACTGCAGGAAGTGCTACAACTGCACCTACACCTCCCCCCTCACCTCCATTCAAGGCACCAAACAAACCTTCCACATTAGACAGAGGATCACCTGCACATCTGTCAACGTGGGCTCTTGCATCCGCTGCTCCCGATGTGGCCTCCTGTGGTAGTCAATGAGACCAACTGGAGGCTCAGAGACCGCTTTGTAGAGTGCCTGCACTCTGTTCGTGACAAACAACAACACCTTCCAGTCGCAAACCATTTCAACTCCCCCTCCCACTCCCTGGGTAACATGTCCATCCTGGGCATCCTCCAGTGTCACAATGACACCACCCACAAACTGGAGGAGCAGCACCTCATACTCTGCCTCAGGAGCCTACAGCCTGATTGCCTAAATGTGGATTTTACCAGTTTCAAAATCTCCCCATCCCCGGCCTCATCCCATGACCAACCCTCCCTCTCATCCCTGCCTACTTGACCTGGCACAATCTGTCCATCTTCTCTCCCACCTATCCACCCCTCCCACCTCACTGACCAATCCCCACCACTCTCTACCTACACTCACCTATCACCATCCCACCTACCTTCCCCAGCCCCATCCCTCCTCTCTCTATTTATTACTGAGGTCCCTTCCCCCCCCTCCCCATTTCTGGAGGAGGATGCAGGCCTGAAACGTCAACTTTCCTGCTTCTCTGATACTGCCTGGTCTGCTGTGTTCCTCCAGCTCCACATTTATGTTATCTGACTCCAGCACCTGCAGTCCTTACTATCGCCGAAGGATATCCCAGTGTTGTTAGAGAAATTACTAAACAGAGCAGAGCAATCAGCTGTTATATTAGAATTGACAAGAGACTTTCAGAAGTCCCATTGATGGCTTCAAACATTCCTCTAACACAAGGATTGGCAAATAATACAAATTTAGATACTTTTACCTAACTTTGGGCCTGAAACTACACCTTAAACTATAAATAGTAGACAATTCTAAGCAGTTTATCCTCACATGGGAATTGCGCATAAAGTTAGCATCAGATTCAGCTCAAAGACATACAACAAACTTTTAGAAAGACAGCCAAATGAGCTCACAGAGGAGTAAAAATAGACACTGCACATAAAGCATGCCTGAAAAAAAAACAAGGACTTAGAGTCACAGAGATGTATGGCATGGAAACAGACTCTTCAGTCCAACCTGTCTATGCTGACCAGATATCCTAAATTAACCTTGTTCCATTTGCCAGCATTTGGCCCATATTCCTATAAGCCCTTCCTATTCATATACCCATCCAGATGCCTTTTAAATGTTCTAAATGTACCCACCTCCACCACTTCCTCCCACAGGTCATTCTACACTTATTTCAGTTAAACTGATTTGAGCAACAGCAGACCTGAATCTGTGCTGTATACCCTCTAAGATGTTTAGCTAGCCCAAATAAAAAGGTTTATAAATTTATCAGTGCACTGTCTTACTTTAGCCCACTTGAATCATGTTCGGATAGTGCTATGTATGTAACAATGGCACTAACGGTAGCTTTAGCTACTAGTATACAAGTCCAATCCCACAAATACATTTTCCTGCTCCCTTTTGCAATCCATAATCCTTTTCCATTAGGGTTAAAGTTCACCAAGATATTATAGTGAAAGTATTAGCCAGACATTACAAAGGTTGAAAAATCATAGGGGAATCAGCATTGAAATGATTAGGAGGTGGGAACCCTCACCCACAGAGTACCATACCTGGTGCAACATCAGCATAGGTCCGCAGCCTGACTGCTGAAAGACCTTGGAGTCTATGACGGGCATGTCCAGTCTGCATTCAGGAGGGAAAAAAAAACATTAGAATCAACCTTCAGAAACACAATGAACAAGTCAGTCCATCTTCAGAGCTCTCCTTTGGTCACATCTGCTAGACCTTCTTCTCTCACACAAAAGAAGGTAAACATTGTCAACCACTGCATGGAAGGAAATCAGAGCAGTCCAACCTGGGTCACAACTCCTTTCAAGTGTTAAAAACCCCACACTACAGGCATACTGTCTGAAATTTCAATCAGCACCAACAAAATCTGATGGTATTCAGCTAAATTAGCTGTATCATTTAAATTGTATGTATTTTGACCAATATCTAATGCATTCACTTTATATAATTCTATGACACTGACCCAATAAGGAAATACCAGAGTAAGTTAGCATTATCATTGCAGAGAGATCATGAGGACTGGAAGGGTGTAGGGGAAAGACACTAGGAGGCCCCAGGATTTTGTCTTGGGGCAGGAGAGAAGGGGATGGAAGGGAGAAACTCCAGGATTTTTGAGGCGGTCATTCCGGGGTTTGGGGGGGGGCGGGGGGGAAGGAGGAGGAGGAGGGAGAGTTCACAGGGTCTAGGGTCACGAATTTTGAGTGGGGGTAGGGAAGAGGGGTCTCCTGTATTTGGGGGAGGCGTGGAGAGGGGCCTGTAGCATTTTAGGGGGAGGGGGAGAGGTGGTGAAGCCTGCAGGTTCTGGGTCTGATCAGGACGGTGCCTTTTGACACAAGAAAGAAGCCTCCGGAGCAACGGGACCCCGATCCCAGGGCTGACCTTGAGCAGCTGCCGAAACATCAGGCTCCAGATCCGCATCGTCCGTGCAGCGTGACCCGGAAATACGTCACCGCCCTGATCCCGACGCGCCGTCCGCCGCTCCCATTGGCTGTCCGGGCGGAAGGGGCGTGGCTAAAGGTGGCGAGCCCGCCAGCAGCTGGCGCTTACCCAAATACTGGAGGCAGTGCTCAGTAAGGCTGACAGTGTCTGTGGGCAGACTAACACAATATTAAAGATTTGGGTCCACTGACTGTACTTCACAACTGATAGCAGCTAGGGGCTAAAATAATGGTATTGTTTACTGAAGTCGAGAGTGGGGGGCAGACGGAGCCCAGAGAGAGACAACCAACTGTTGTGATGGGATTTGAACCTGCATCCCCAGAATATTTCCTGGATTCTGGATTAATTGTAACAAGCAATAATACCACTAGGTCATTGCCTCCCCTTTCTTTGTTCCTGGCAATCCTATCTATATTCAATTTGATGATGAGAGAGTCCTGTATTAGACCTTGTCAAGTCACATGCTGTGCTTTTTGTGGATTCTGGATAAAGATCGTGGATAATGTTTGAGGGGAGTCGGCTAGCATTAATTGCTGAAAGCCTTCAGTATCAACAGTATGAAATACTGGTCTCCCACAACCATTATCACAGAGAGACAACACCATGTCTCTGTGGAGGAGTCATTATGGACTAGGGTTTTGGTTCAACGTTGCAGTGACCTGCTGAATACCCTGTCTGATCTTCATTGTGTCTGTTGCTGAATCTAGTCTCTCTAGACGCTGTTTGACTTGGTCAGAACTTGTGTGTACCAAAGGGTGAGGAGGGGGAATTCATCTCCTTGTCAGGCTCTTCCCCCATCCGGTTTGCTACAGCAATTTCGGTCATAGTGCACCAACTCATTGCAGTGGAAATAGCAAATTTGGATAGCCTTTCTTTCCACAGGTTTCTTGGATGGTCTAGACTTCTGGCTGAACAAGGAGCTCTCAACAGCAGCTACATTAGCATTCCCTGAACTCCTGCAAAAATTATTTCAGACCTGGCCCAGGCTGTGCTAGTGTAGGGATTGGAACAGGGTTGGCCAAGTAGATCTCGTTGAGTATGAAATTCCTGACTGGGGCTGCTAAACTGGGTCAATCTGGGAACCCTGGTTGACAGGTATAAACAGGCCTCCCAGAGAGTCTCCTTACATTAAGGACTGCCCCTGAGCTGGCTGGTCAAACTCCATGTACTATGCACATGTAAATAAAGGATGACTTGATGATGGGAAACCGGCCTGAGTACAGTTATTTTAGTTAGCATAGTGGAACAACTCATCACCGTCCACTGTTTTACACCCCCAATGCACGACAGACTGATGGCTGGAACGCTTTCAGAAAGAGGCTTTTGAAACTTGGGAAGTCACAGCATTCACCACCATCTATTGATTGATTGATTTCTTGTCATATGTACCAAAGTACAATGAAAAGCTTTGTTTACAAGCAGTACAGGCAGATTAAAGCAAACAAGGATGTACAGATTAAAAAGACTTAGACAGAGGCATACAGGTTACATTGCACAGGGCGTGCACTAGGTGAGATCAGCATTGTTTGAGGCTAGAGAGTCCATTCATCAGTCTAATAATGGGCGGGAAGAACCTGTTCCTGAACCTGCTTGTGCGAGTGTTCAGGTTTCTGTATTTTCTGCCTGATGTAGGAAGATGTAGGAGGTCATTATTGGGGTGCGATGGGTCTTTGATGATGTTGGCCGCCTTTCCGTGGCAGCGAGCCTTGTAAATAGAGTCCATGGATAGAGCCCATTTCTGAAGAAGGGTCTAGGCCCGAAACGTCAGCTTTCCTGCTCCTCTGATGCTGCTTGGCCTGCTGTGTTCATCCAGCTCTACACCTCGTTATCCATGGACAGAAGTTTGGCTTCCAGATGGTCTGGGCTGTGCACACCACCTTCTCTAGTTTCTAATGGTCCTGGGCAGAGCAGTTGCCATACCAGGCCTTTATGCACCCTGACAGTATGCTTTCAATGGTGCATTGGTAGAAGTTGGTGAGGGACATGCTAAATTTCCTGAGCTGTCTGAGGAAGAAGAGATGCTGTTGTGCCTTCTTGACTGTCGCATCTATGTGGAAAGCCCAGTACAGGTTGTCAGTTATTATCGCTCCAAGGAACTTGACACTCTCCACCCTCTCAAGCTCAGTTCTATTGATGTAGATTGGTGGTGGTGGTGGTGGTGCGAGGGGTCGGGGAGGTGGGAAGTGTTGGTCTTCCTTCTTTCTGAAGTCAATGATCAGTTCTTTTGCTGATGCTGAAAGAGAGGTTGTTCTCATTGAACCACGTCATCAAGGTCTCTATCCCCCTTCTGTATTTTGACTCATCGTTGTTAGATATCTGTCCTACTGCAGTGGTGTCATCAACGATCTTGTAAATGGTGTTCGTTCGGAATTTGGCAAGACAGTCGTGGGTGTACAGGAAGTACAGTAGGAGGCTGAGAACATATTCTTGGGGGGCTCCAGTGTTGAGTGTGATTGCAGAGGAGGTGCAGTTACCTATCTTCACTGATTGCAGTCTGTGGGTCAGAAAGTTGAGGATCTATTGCAGACGGTGGAGCCGAGACTAGGGTCACAGAGTTTTGAGAGCTGTAGTCAACGAGCAGGAGTCTGATGTAGGTTTACTTGTCCAGATGTTCCAGGGACTAGTGCAGGACTTAGGGATATGGCATCTGCTGTGGGCCTGTTATGTCAGTAGGCAAGTTGCAGGGGATCGAGGCAGGTTGGGAGACTGGAGTTGATGTGGGACACAACCAGCATCTCAAAGCACATCATGATGACTGAAGTCACAGCCACTGAGCCATAGTCATTATGGCATATTGCATGTCCTTTCTTAGGTACTGGGCTGATGCTGTTCTTCTTGAAGCAGGTGGGGACTTTGGTTTGTAGAAGGGAGAGGCTGAAGGCTGAATACCTCCACCAATTGGTCCACACAGGATCCAAGTGCTCGGCCAGGGACACCATCTGGGCCTGTCGCTTTCCTTGCGTTGATTCCTAGGAAGATTGATCTGATGTCTGCAGCAGTGACCATAGGAACAGGTGTGTTCAGGGCTGTTGGGGCAGGTATCACTGGCATTCTGCTCAAACCAAGCACAGAAACATAATGAGCGTGTCAGGGAGTGATGTGTCTTTGTCTGCTATCTTGCTCTGCTTCATTTTGTATCCCGTTATGTTGCGTATGCCTTGTCATTGGAGGCGGGTGCCCATATGGTTGGTTTGGGCCTCTAATTTGATCCGGTAGTGCTTCTTGGCCTCCCTGATGGTTTGCTGAGATCATGTCTGGATTTCCTGCATTGGTCTGGGTCATTCGACTTGAATGCTGCACCTCTGGGCTTCAGGAGGGAACGGACTTCCCGGTTCATCCAAGGTTTCCAGTTGGGGAACACCCGGATTTGACTTTCTCGGTATCCAGTCCTCCACACATTTGCTAATAAAGTCTGTGACAGTGGTAGCATGCTCATCTAGGTTTTCCACCGACTGCTTGAATATAGTCCAGTCCATTGTTTCCAAGCAGTCCCGGAGATGGTCTTCCACAGCCTCGGACCACACTGTACTTCTTTTTGTGTAGGGTCCTCCCATTTCAGCTTCTCCTTGTAAGCTGGGAGGAGGAACACAGTGCTGTGGATCTGATTTTCCGAAGTGTGGACGGGGGATGGAGCGGTAGGCGTCTTTGATGGTTGTGTAGCAGTCTTCCAGGATGTTCTTTGATATTAAATAATATGTGGTGGAAATCAATCTGCTTCTTGCAGTGCCCTTCTTTTGATTTCCTATAATACCCTGAGATGGATCTTTGCGATAATATCCTTGTTCAGTTTTCCTTTTAGGTCTAGGATACAGGCAACTAAAAGGATTTGCTGAAAATCTTCACTCTTTAACTGCGGGTGTGAGAATCTAAACTTTTCCTGTTTGGTCTGAGGAGAAGAATTTCGGAACTCATCTATTGTAATGGCCAGTTCCTCCCTCAAGGCTCTAACCTCAGCTGGTGACAGGCATCTATGTGCCATTGTGAACTCCTCTTTAACCACAGCATGGATTCCCCCCTTACCTCCTGCTTATTCAGTTTTCATCATGCTCTTGTGACTATACACATAGACTTTTCTTCACTATTCAAGAAAGGGGAGGATTTCTTTCAACTACATTCAATTACATCAAAAATCACAGGGAAATCATTCTTGTACATGCTTTCCAAGAACACATCAAACTTGTATATCCCACAAGCTGGGAACACAGCTATCCCTATTTTTTGACTCATTTTCATCTGGAATTGTTTAATTTTGGTTATACAGGGATGTGGTCTGCTTCGGGGAGGAAATACCTCTTGTGAATTGCTCCTCTTAAAGTTTGTTAATGTCATTGTTAAGATTAAGAGAAATGAGAGATGTATTAATTGTCTTTCAGCGCATATAAAAATGTGGATAGTTGGGATATTGGGATGTTGAATGAAAGCTGTGAGACTGAGCTAGACAATAAACTCTTGCCAATAATGATAAGTTTGTGTGTTAGTTTCTACCTCCCCAGCCAAACTGGAAACCAGTATC
This sequence comes from Rhincodon typus, assembly GCF_021869965.1. NCBI lineage: Eukaryota > Metazoa > Chordata > Chondrichthyes > Orectolobiformes > Rhincodontidae > Rhincodon > Rhincodon typus. The sequence continues at coordinate 258,347 of NC_063353.1, read as the reverse complement.
AGTGGGAGGAGAGGATAGTTGCCAGAAGGGGGAGGTGGGAAGCTGTTTTTTTTCAAACTGAAGATTATAATTTGATTTACTTTATGAGAGTAATTATTACGGTAATTAGAGTTCATCTGGGGAAGAATGATAGAACAAAGTGTAAAATGTCAAAATGTGATTTCCTGTTAAAGTTCTGTGAAGATGAACTTTTATGATTATTGGAAAAATGAAGTGACCACATGGTTGTGTCCTTCCCAAGAAATAAAACAAGGTATGGTGTTGGCTCTTGTTGCTTCCTACTAGAAGCAAAATCAGTTATAAAGTATTTTCAGAACTAGAGGTTCAAAAATTGGACATCTAGGAACAGGAGTAGGTCATCCATCCCTCATACCTGTACCATCATTCAATGAAATCATGGCTGATCTGTGGCCTAACTCCATTTCCTGCCTCAGGCCCAAATCCCTTAAACCCTTTCTTTAACACAAAAATTAAGATTTAAGATTAACAACTGATCCAGCATCCACTGTGGTTTGTGGAAAGGAGTACTAAACATCTGCCATTCTTTGTGTGTAGAAATGTTTCCTTACACCTCTCCTGAGTGATCTGGCCCTAATTCTCAGATTGTGCCCCCTAGTTCCAGAATCCCCAACCAGTGGAAATAGTTTATCATGATCTACCCTGTCTTTTCCTTTTAATATCTTGAAGACTGATTTATTGATTTACTTATTGATTTGTTGTCACGTGTATTCAAGTACAAAAGTACAGGAGTACGATGGAAAGTGTATAATGTCACTGCGCAAGGTGCCATCTTAGGTACACATATCTAGGTACAGAATCTTAAGAACAAGGTAGAAAGAAAGAGCAAAGTTAAAAGTTAAACATTACAGTAATTACAGTTTAGTCTAAAACGTGAACTAGTATTAGAAGTTACACATTGCAGACCTTCTTAGTTTTAAAAGTTCAAACATTACAGTTTTTCTTAAGTGCTTAGCCATGGTAGGACTGCACTTTGAGGAATCACCTCGAGACTGGAGATCCAGACTGAGACCATGCCAGGCTGACAGACTGCCATGTACTGCCAAAAGACTGCCACACTGGTTCACTGAGACATTGCCACGCCAGGCTAAGAGTCTGCCACACTGAGCTGAGCATCTGCCATGCCCAGCCAGACTTCAATCAAATCATCCCTTAACCTTCTAGTTTCTAGAGTACATTGGCCTAATTTGTATAATCTCTTCTTGTAACTCCCGAAGTCCAGGTATCATTTTTGTAAACCTAAATCGTACTCTCTCCAAGGCCAATATATCTTCCTCAGGTATGATGCCCAGATCTGCTCTCAGTACTCCAAATGGAGTCTAACCAGGGTTTTATATAGCTGCAGCATAATTTCTGCATCCTTTTACTTTAGTCCTCTGGATATGAAGGCCAGCATTCCACAAGCTTTCTTGATTAATTTCTGAACCTGTTTGTGGCATTTTAAAGATCTATGCCCAAGTCTTTTTAGACATCCACTATATTTAACTTCGTACCATTTAGAAAGTACCCTGATGTGTCCTTTTTTGGTTCAAAATCGATAACCTCACACTTGCTTACACTGAACTCCATCTGCCATTGTTTTGTCCATTTACTTAGTCTATCAATATCCCTTTGTAATTTTATGCTATCATCTAACTATTTACAATACTGCCCAACTTTGTGTCATCAGCAAATTTGGATATATGACTTTCTATGTCATTTTCCAAGTCATTAGTAAATAATGTGAATAATTGAGGCCCTAATACATCTTTGTGGACAGAAGTCAGATGACATCAGGTTATAGTCCAACAGGTTTATTTGAAATCATAAGCTTTCGAAGCACTGCTCTTCGTCAGGTGACATCCTGCCAACTTGAGTATTCACCCATTGTCTCTACTTTCTGTTACTGTCGTTCAAACAATTTCCCAGCCATGCCAGTAATTTCTCCTCAATTCCATGGGTTTCTACCTTAGTTAGCAGTCCCTTATGTGGGATTTTATCAGATGCCTTCGAGAAATCTGTATAAACACTGAGTATAGACATTCACTTGTCCACTACCTTAGTCACCTCTTCAAAAAATTCAGAGAGATTTGTCAGACATGACCTATGTCATGAATCTTGCTGGTTCTCCCTGAGTAACTGAAAATTTTCAGTTTTTAGTTATGCCCCCCCCCCGGCTTTATTATAGGCTCCAACAATTTCCCCAGCACAGATATTAGCTAACTGGTCTGTAATTCTCTGGTTTTCCTCTTCTGCCCTTCTTAAAAAAGCAGACAAGTACAATTTTCCAATCAAGAATTCTGTGTCTAGGGAACTCTGAAAGATTACAGTTGGGGTGTCTACAATGTATTTCCCTGCTTCCTTTAGAACCCTCAGATGGAAACCATCAGGTTCTGGGAATTTGTCATTCTTTAGTTCCATTAATTTCCTCATTACCAATGTTATATGTGCATTAATTTTGTTCAGTCCCTGTCCCCAATCTGTTATTAATTTTCTTAGGACTTTTGGCAATCTATCCTGCTTTTTTACTGTAAATACTGAGGCAAGGTAATCATTTAACATGTCAGTCATTTCTGCATAGTCATTGACAATATCCCCACTTTCAGTCTTTAGTGTGCCACAATTGTTCCTGACCACACGCTTTCCCTTTATGTAATTATAACATTTCTTCTTACTGATTCCAATGTCCCTGGCAAGTTGTCTGTCAGCATCCATTTTTTAAAATTAGCTCTTATAAGCTACTTTGAGGCCCTTTGCTGGGCTTTGTAACTTGCCCATTCAGCAGCTTTGTGCTATTTTTTGCATTTTATAAGCCCTTTCTTTTAGTTCTTTTAGTTTTATGCTGTCTCTCCTCTCTTTAGTTATCAGTGGCTGATTTTCTGTGAAGTGAAGCTTTTCCCTCTTGGGTATACTCTGCACATCCCTGAACATTACAGGCAATTTAGCATAGCCAATCCACCTAGCATTGAACCCCTATAAGCCTAAACCTCAGCCAATATTCCAACACATTCAGCATGAACTGTGATTTTGGAATTCCACTAGATCCCTAATTGTTATGATCTTGGTTGATTTATTTTTTCAGAATCGAAAAACCCAAGAATTAGTAAAAGAATAAAGCCACAAGAGTCATAGTTTAATCAAAATAAATTTACTACAGAAAAATCAAAGGACACAAATGAAAATGGCTACACTCTATCTTAAATAGTCACTTATGTTAAAGATATTAAAAGTACAACAAACTCAGTTACACATAATCAAATCTGACCACTTTCACCTCATCTTTTTTCTATGTGCATTTGACTTAAAGCCCAAAATTCACAGTTAGATAATCTTCAAAGAATGGACAATGAACCACTTCACCTGAGTACTACTTTGAAAATTCAGAAAAAGGTTGTAATTTCTTGTGTCTTTCGGGAAGGTTGGTCCTTCAAATCTGCTCCAACCATCCAGTGGTTGTCAACTTCACATTCAATGCAAGCAAATATTTTATTAAGCATAGCTACCTCAGATCAGAACTGTCCTGATTCTACTCATTGTTAAGTCTGAAGGTTTGTGTATAAAGCTCCCTCTCTCTCCGAGAAGATAGGGGGAGCTGTTGGTGCAGGCCTTCAGAAGATAACAAACTGTAGAGCTCGATC
>NC_063353.1:199719-254312 GCF_021869965.1 Rhincodon typus | reverse complement strand
TGTTATCTCTCTCTCTTCTCAGTTTGGCTATACCAGAAGTTTAACTCACTGTTAGGCCTTCTTCAGGTAACAAGGGATTTAAACACTTTTAGCCAACATACGTAATTTCAATTGAACTGTGTTCAAGAGCGGCATTTTATTTTCTACAGCCAAAAACTCAAAATAAAACAAAATTCCACACCTCTATAATTAAGTTATGCTGACCCTTCTTTCTGTTATTGTCTGCGAGGTAAACTTGGTCACATTTATTAAAAGCCAGCTGCAGTTCTTAAAAAATCAGAAATCAAATCCTAGCGAAACCTAGTTCTGAAAGGGACTATCATGCTCTGATAAAATATAGGTTTTATTCCCCCCAGACGGGATGCTTTTTGGAGGGTTGGTGCAGACATGATGGGCCAAATATCTGCACTGCTGGTATTCTATGATTCTATGTCAAGTTCTGTTTAATAATTGTTTCTGTGAAGCATCATAAGAACATGACTACATTAAAGACTCCATATATTGCATGTTGTAGTTGACCACCTGCACTATATTTAAAAACCAGTAGATGGTGGACCTTCCCCATGAGTAAATCCTAGTTTGTAAGCATTGGAAATCTGAGGTTGGATCTTCCCATCCTGGGAAAGTCGGAAAATGGTGCAGGAATTGGCAAAACTCAGGCTGTGCTACCATAAATTTGAATTTCTCCTCAAAAAAAGACCCATACAAATTCCCATGGTTGAGAAAAAGTTTGGATTAGGTCTGGTTTGCAACCCAGCATATATAAAGTGATGTCAGATTGTCATTGACAAGCCCAAGAGATATTTGTATCCACTGTCCCTCAGTACTTTTGTTGGGTCGGGTGAGTTTTGGAAAACCTTTGAGAAACCTGGCAGGAAAGATTTTGTGAAACTTGTGGGAACCTGCTGAAGAGTTGGGAAGATCCTGACAGGTGTGTGTAAAATATTTTGACAACTTCAAATGTTATAATTAGATGCTGTCTTTCAAATTAAGTATGTTTTTATTGCAGCAATTAATTTTAGGTCTTTGTCCTGAAAGCATAAGTTGACCATTGCATTGCCCAATAAGAAGGGTAAGTGCTGAAAAAACTTAACTGGTCTAGGAGCATCTGTGGAGATGGGACCAAAGTTAAATCTTGAGTCAAATATGGCTCTAATACAGAACTCCTTGGATTGCCAAACATTGTGTAAGTAGTTAGATGCATTAGATTACATTTCCCATTAAGAAAAGTGCAATTATACATTTAATGCTGTAGAAAACAATGCTAGTGAACCAATGTGATGATCTGAACAGTGATTTAAATATCCAGAGAGCTTAAACTTAAAAAAAAACCTACTGCTTAAACTTAGAAATAAGTGCAGTCATTTGTTCTACTTTTTTGAATGACAGAAGCAATCCAATTTGAATGAGAAACAAGCCATCTATGCTTTCAGGTTTAATAGGTTCCAGTGTCTGGAGCTTTAATTGTTTATGTTAGCAATAAAATAAAATAAAAAAAATATTTTATGAACAACAGAAGTGAAGATAATCAAGAAAGAAAAAGAATAATCTATTCCTATATAAAACAGATTAAAGTATTTTTAAATATAGGGTAGAATTAACCCAAGCATTTATTGTAGTTTGAACAGAAACAAAAGCTTTGTATTGGAATCTGTACACAAGGTAAAGCTTACAAATATTGTTGCAATTCTAAGACCATCTAATACTGTACATCTAGCAAGACCCAGTGTCCAACTCTTTGGATCTTAATACATGCTTCTCTCTCGAATGGCTTCCCAGCTCGGACTGAAAAATGAAAGCCAGTGCCTGGGAAATTCTCTACCTAAGTCCTTAAGGGCTCCCTAGGAACTCGGTAACTTTCTTTCACTTAGACCTATGGGTTTTGTGGTTTTTAAAAGCTAATTGTTAGCTCCAAAGCCCATATATTTAACAAAGAATTCCAAGAATTTGCAGCAAATATTAAAATCCATATATAAATCTCCCAGTTTCATCATATATTATGATTATTTGGGAACTTGGTTTATAAAGTTGAGGAAAGTGGGTTTGAGATTTTCCGTTCTGACAAGGTGACATTTTTATTAGCAGTGGGTCAAAGAGATCATATAATTGCTAAATAAGCTTCCTAGTAAGTTAGTTGCAGAAGTGTTTACTAAGTTGAGGTTTTACAACCTAGCTAGGACAAGAGGGCATAGCCTCAAGATTAGAGGGAGCAGATTTAGGAGTGAACTGAGAAGGAATTTCTTCACCCAGAGGGTTGTTAATCTGTGGAATTCCTTGCCCAGTGAAGTAGTTGACGCTACTTCAGTAAATGTTTTTTAAAAAAAGGCAGATTTTTTTTGAACAATAAAGGAATTAAGGGATACGGTGAGAACGCGGGTAAGTGGATCTGAGTCCACGAAAGGATCAGCCATGATCTTATTGAATGGCGGAGCAGGCTCGAAGGGCCAGACGGCCTACTCCTGCTCCTAGTTCTTATGTTCTTATGTTCTTATAAATAGAGGTCAGAGGCCAGAAGCAGATTTAGTTCAGAAGGAAAGATCCATATCAGCAGAAGGGCAGTTTTGTTTTATAGCTTCCAGGCAATCAGACCAGGAGAGAAGTCAGAAGCTTTCTTAGTATTCTGGGTAGATAGAGTTGGAAAGAGCCCTGAGCTTTTCTTAAAGTTCATTAAGGAAACATCAGTGAGTTAGCCTGTGCCTTTGTGTCTCTTAGAGATATAGTAACAGAGAGAATCACATCCATTGAACGCGCAGAAAGTTACCAAAAGGAGATGCTTGTGGCCTTGTCAGCTGAATAAGAAATTAGAGTGAAGGTTGACATGATACTTGATATTGCTAGGAGAAAGTGTTGAATCTTTCTTTTAGTCGTGGATCATTCCAAATTATATTGTAATTAGCTTTGTTTTTCTCCTCTATTTTTGTGAAATAAACTTGCGTTATCTTGCAAAATACATTGACAACTTCTTGTTAATATGCACAGTGACTGACCACAACTAAATTGTGAAAAATAAAACTTATGATCTTTAAGTCAGGTTTCACTCTAAATTCTGATTTGCCCAGTATCACTATCAGTTGTGATCATAACCAATGGTTACATCCCTTGAGCAAACAAAAATAAGATTATCAAAAAATAAAAATATGATTAAAGAAGTATATATCTTGCCGAAGGTGAAGGCAGTTAAGTGGATATCTCAAAGTGCAGCAAAATGTAAATGATTGATAAGATAGCCTCTGATTTTAAAACAGATCAAATAACATCAGAGTTATCCATGATAAATGCAGATATCAGGAAATTGGATCTTATAAAGTGTTAAATGTTCAGAATGACCTTCAAAAAGACAGCTAAACGTGGAAACTCTAGCACTTAGGAAGTACAATTTTGTGAATGAATCAATAGTATTACTGTCTCACCAGAGAGAGCAAAAGACAATGTAGTGAGTTTAACCTGAGAGTCACCACACCTCACAAGAGGGCCAAGGTTGAGATGGAGGACCTTCATGGTGATCTTAGCTGGTACGGGAACTGGATCTGTGCTATTTACATCGCTCTGCATTGCAAACCAGCTGTTGAGCCAATTGAGCCATCTGACCCTTTTAAAAAGTAATGTTCTAGAGGAATTAATCTGTTAGAACATGAATGAACTTTTTCCCATTGTTCTTGTGTTCTCTGTGCCATTCAGAATAGTAGTTAAAGAAAAGACAGGATTATGAAAAAGATGGCAATTGAAGTGAATAAAGTAATGGATCAATCATCACTTGAACCTCCCAATAGTTAAGGCAGAGAGAACTCCGATGGACAGCAGCAGTTTTGACTTTCTGTTGCTGTTTGTATTCTCCCCGTATTGTGCTGAATCATCTGTATAACAAACATTTAAATCACCAAACATAAAAATGCTACTTGTACTTGCCACAGGTACCTGTATAATTCTCCAACCCATTTCATTATCTTCTTTATAATCACTATGCAATGCAATTCACAGCATCACGTGAGTAGCTGCAATCTTGATATTTATTTCTTTCATTTGGGGCGGCATGGTGGCATAGTGGTTAGCACTGCTGCCTCACAGCGCCAGGGACGCGGGCTCGATTTCAGCCTTGGGCGACTGTCTGTGTGGAGATTTCACATTCTCCCCGTGTCTGTGTGGGTTTCCTCCGGATGCTCGGGTTTCCTCCCACAGTCCAAAGATGTGCAGGTTAGGTGGATTGGCCATGCTAAAATTGCCCATAGTGTTCAGGGATGTGTAGATTAAGTGGGTTATAGGGGGATGGGTCTGGGTGGGATGCTCTGAGGTTCGGTGTGGACTTGTTGGGCCGAAGGGCCTGTTTCCACACTATAGTGGTACAGGCAGATCATTGTAAGCAAAGGATGTACAGATCAAAAAGACTTAGACAGAGGCATACAGGTTACATTGCACAGGGCGTGCGCTAGGCAAGATCAACGTTAGCAAGATCAGCACTTTTTAAGGCTAGAGAGTCCATTCGTCAGACTGATAACAGCCTGGAAGAAGCTGTTCCTGAACTTGCTGGTGCGTATGTTCAGGCTTCAGTGTCCTCTGCCTGACAGAAGAGGCTGTAGGAAGTCATTACCAGGATGCGATGGGTCTTTGATGATGTTGGCTGCCTTTCTGCAGCAGTGACCGTGTAAATAGAGTTCATAGATGACAAGGTGTAGAGCTGGATGAACACAGCAGGCCAAGCAGCATCATAGGAGCAGGAAGGCTGACGTTTCGGGAAGGTTGGCTTCCATGATGGTCTGGACTGTGCACACCACCTTCTGTAGTTTCTTATGGTCCTGGGCAGAGCAGTTGCCATACCAGCCCATTATGCACCCTGACAGTATGCTTTCAATGGTGCATCTATAGAAGTTGGTGAGGGACCTTATGGACATGCCAAATTTCCTGAGTGCCCTGAGGAAGAAGAGGTGTTGTTGTGCCTTTCCTTTGTACAAAGCCATACGGACCAGAGAGGATAATTTCACCAAAACCCTTCATAAATGTAAAGTCCCCAATTAAATCTGTCCACCCTGCCCTGTCCTCCCCCTGTAAAGGAAAAGTGAATAATCCCAGTTTCCCTACCTACCCCCAGAAAACTCAAGCCCCACTTTTTTTGAATCCATCTGGTAAATCTTGTGCACCTCCTCCAAGGGATTGAAATCCTTCTGTGGTGCCCTAAATTGTATATTGTATTTTTGTGTGGCCTGACCAGTGCTTTATTAGAGGTTAGCACAACTATCTTGCTTTTGTGCACTCTACTTCTTAATAATGAAGCAAAGATCCCTTTTCACATTGAACATTATTAGACAGCACTAAATAAGGGATTATGTGCCGTGACGTTTAATAAAATTATATCTTGACTGTAGTGATTTTATATATTTACCTTCCTCTTCATTCCCTGGGTCTTCATTAATGCGAGCTAAACTGGTGTTCCACATTGTCCAGTTAACTTCATTGATCCTGATTTGAGAAATGATTTGAAATTTAAAATGAGCCAACTTTGATAGAAACATAGGAGTAGGAGTAGGCCATTTGATCCCTGAAGCCTGCTCTGCTATTCAATAGATCATAGGTGGGTCAAGTTATGGATAGTGCGGAGGTTCTAGGTTGCAAAGGGACATTGGTAGGATACAGAGCTGGGCTGAGAAGTGGCAGATGGAGTTTAACCCTGAAAAGTGTGACGCGATTCATTTTGGAAGGACAAATTTGAGAGCAGAATACAGAGGGATCTTGGGGTTCATGTCCACAGTTCCCTGAAAGCTGCCACCCAGGTGGATAGAGTTGTTAAGAAGGCGTATGGTGTGTTAGCTTTCATTAATAGAGGGATTGAGTTCAAGAGCCGGGAAGTTATGCTCCAGCTATACAAAAGCTTGGTTCGGCCACATCTGGAGTAGTATCCAGTTCTGGTCGCCTCATTACAGGAAAGATGTGGAAGCCTTGGAAAAGGCGCAGAGGAGATTTACCAGGATGTTGCCTGGAATGGAGGAAACGTCTTACGAGGAAAGGTTGAGAGAGCTAGGGCTTTTCTCTTTAGACCGACGAAGGATGACAGGAGACTTGATGGAGGTGTACAAAATGATCAGAGGTATAGAAAGAGTGGATAGCCAGAGACTTTTTCCTAGGGTGGGGAGGTTGCTATTACGAGGGGGCATAGATTTAAAGTGAGTGGAGGTAGATATAGGGGAGATGTCAGAGGTAGGCTCTTTACTCAGAGTGTGGTCGGGGCGTGGAAGGCATTGCCGGAGAGGGTAGTGGAGTCGGCCTCATTAGGGGCATTTAAGTGGCTATTAGACAGGCATATGGATGATAGTATGGAGGTTAGATAGACCTTAGGTTTAGGGTAAAAGCTCGGCACAACATTGTGGGCCCAAGGGCATGTACTGTGCTGTACTGTTCTATGTTCTATGTTCTATGTTGACTATCCCTAGTCCTTGCCTTTCCAAATCCATGTAAATTCTGTCTCTCAGGATTCCCTTCAACAACTTGCCCACCACCAATATCAGGCTCACTGGTTGATAGTTCCCTGGCTTCTCCTCACTACCTTTCTTAAACAGTGGCACCACGTTAGCCAACCTCCAATTTTCTCGCACCTCACCAGTGGCTATTGATGATACAAATATCTTAGCAAGGGGCCCAGCAATTGCTTCCCATAGAGCTCTAGGATACGCCTGATCAGGTCCCAGGAATTTATGCACTTTTATGCATTTTAAGATATCCAGCACCTCCTCCTCTTTGTAATATGGACATTTTACAAGAAGTCGCTATTTATTTGCCGATGTTCTACATTTGCCATATCCTTCTCCACAGTAAACATTGATACAAAATACTCGTTTAGTATCTCCCCTGTCTCTTGCAGTTCCACACATAGGTGGTCTTGCTGATCGTTAAGGGGCCCTATTCTCTCCCTAGTTATCCTTTTGTCCTTAATGTATTTGTAGAATTTGTTTGGATTCTCCTTAACCCTATTTGCTAAAGCTATCTCATGTCCCCTTTTTCCCCTCCTGATTTCCCTCTTAAGTATACTCCTACTGCCCTTATTCTCCTCTAGGGATTCACTCTATCCCTGTTGTACATACCTGACATATGTTTCCTTCTTTTTCTTGACCAAAACCTCAATTTCTCTGGTCATCCAGCATTCCCTACACCTACCAGCCTTGCCCTTCACCCTAACAGGAACATACGGTCTCTGGACTCTCGTTATCTCAAATTTGAAGGCTTCCCATTTTCCAGCCGTCCCTTCACCTGCAAACATCCACTCCCAATCAACTTTTGAAAGTTCTTGCCTAATACTGTCAAAATTGGCTTTCCTCCAGTTTAGAACGTTAACTTTTAGATCCAGTCGATCCTTTTCCATCACTATTTTCAAACTAATAGAATTATGGTCACTGGCCCTAAAGTGTTCCCCCATTAACACCTCAGTCACCTGCCCTGCTTTATTTCCCAAGAATAAGTCAAGTTTAGCACCTTCTCTAGTACGTACGTCCACATACTGAATCAGAAAATTTTCTTGTACACACTTAACCCAATTCGTCTCTATTCAAGCCTTTAACACGATGGCAGTCCCAGTCTGTGTTTGGAAAGTTAAAATCCCCTCCCATAATTATTATTACAAATAACTGAAATCTCCTTACAAATTTGTTTCTCGATTTCCTGCTGACTACTGGGGACTCTATAGAACAATCCCAGCTTGGGATTTGACCTCCCAGCTCGGCGAACACACCAACATCTACAATCCCAATAAGCTGATCATCCCCTTCTTATTTCTCAGCTCTACCCAGATAACATCCCTGTACATATTCCCAGGAATATCCTTCCTAAATACAGCTGTAATGTTACCCTTAATCAAAAATGCCACTCCCCCTCCTTTCTTGCCCCCCCCCCCCCTCCCCGGTATCCTGGTTAAAGCATCTATACCCTGGAACGTTAATCTGACACTCCTGTCCTTCCCTGAGCCATGTCTCTGTAATTGCTATGACACCACATTTCCATGTTTACAACCATGCTCTCGGTTCACCTGCCTTACCTGTTAGGCCTCTTGCATTGAAATAAATGCCGTTTAATTTATCAGTCCTACCTTGTCCTCTGCTTTGTTCATGCCTGCCCTGACTGTTTGAATTACTCCTTTTTCCCAGCTGTCCCAGTCTCAGACTGATCTCTTTCCTCACTGTCTCCCTGGGTGCCTCCCTCCTCTTACTAGTTTAAATCCTCCTCTGCAGCTCGAGCAAATATCCCCGCCAGTATATTAGTCCCCTTTCAATTCAGGAGCAATCCGTCCTTCTTATACAGGTCACTTCTACCTCAGAAGGGATTGTAATGATGCAAAAATGTGAATCCATCTCCCCTGCACCAGTTCCTCAGCCATGCATTCATCTGCTCTATCCTCCTATTCCTCCTCTCACTAGCTTGTGGCAATGGGAGTAATTTGGATATTACTACCCTCGAGGACCTCCTTTTTAAATTCATGTCTAATTTCCTATATTCTCTCCTCGGAATATCATCCTTTTCTGTTCATATATCATTAGTTCCAATGTGTACATCAACCTCTTGCTGGTCCCTCTCACCTTTGAGAATATCCTTGATCCTGGCACCAGGGAGGCCACATCCCATTCTGATTTTTCACTGTCGGCCACAGAAACCTTTGTCTATGCCTCTGACTAGAGAGTCCCCTATCACGATCGATTACTTGGAACCTGACCGTATCCCTCGTTACATTAGAGCCAGTCTCAGCACCAGAAGCCTGGCTGTCAGTGCTACATTCCCCTGTGATTCCATTATCCTCTACATTTTCCGAAACAGCATACTTGTTTGAGGTAGGGATAGCCACAGGAGACTCCTGCACTACTTGCCTACCCCTCCTACCTTTCCTGGAGGTAACCCATCCACCTGACTCCCTTCCTACAACTGCCATCTATCATACTCCCAGCTCCTGTAAATTCCTCATCACCTCTAACCTCCAGCTGATCCATGCAATCCGATAGGATTTGGAACGAAACACACTTCCTGCAAACATAATCATCAGTAACATGGAAACTCTCCCTATTCTCCCACATCCGACAGGAAGAGCACATCACTCTACTAAAGGCCATTTTTGCACCTTAACAATCTACAAACCCAGAAAATATCACAGTCTTACTGCTCTAAAAAAACATTGCTCCAGGCTAACTTCGTACCTATGTTTTATATTTCTAAACTTTTATCAAGAGACAGATCTCTATAAAATATATAATCAAAAAAGAACCCACTCTACTCGCTACTGTAGCTTTACAAAATAAACAGTAAGGTTACACTTTAAAAAGCCATTATCTGCTCCCCTGCTGTAAGCTCTCGCACATAGGTTTCCCTAAGGTCAGCTGTGAATTTCTCTGTTTGTTAATTTTTCTTAGACAACTCCGATGTCCTGAGATACTTGAAAATCAAGCAGCAGAGGCAATAGCTGTGCAGATTCAAAGGTCCCCAGTCAATTACAACTCATTATCACCTATGCCATTAAAGTGCCCTCAATAAATTTTGCCCTGTCACATTACATTTTACTATAGTCCCTTGTTCTGCAGCTGGGTGTAGGGACCCTGTTAGTACTGGAGCCTGTTGCCCCTGGAGGTTTGGTCAGATGACACTAGTATACTATGTGGCTGGACAGGCCAGACAAGCTGATGGTCTTCTCACCTGATGCAAGTTGACTCTTCTTGGTTTGAACTTCCAAGGCCAGATTAGGGCAGCCACAGGGTCTCAGAGGTCCTGGCCACCTCTGGAGTGCCCTGAATAGAGACATCCTGGGGGCTAGTGTGGGCTCCCTACTGGCACTAACCTTTTGCTTTGTGAAAACGGGGCATAAGCAGTGTGAGGGAAATTCTCCGTCACCATGCTTACAGTCTTGAGGACCAATGGCTGGGGCAGTGGAATGCAGGTGTGTGCACCTTTCCAGTAGATAATGAGGTATATAGATAAGATGAATAGAACATAGAACATAGAACAGCACAGCACAGTACAGGCCCTTCAGCCCACGATGTTGTGCCGAACTTTTACCCTAAACCTAAGGTCTATCTAATCTCCACCCCTACCTCATACCATCATCCATATGCCTATCTATTAGCCACTTAAATGCCCCTAATGAGGCCAACTCCACTACCCGCTCCGGCAGTGCATTCCACGCCCCTACCACTCTCTGAGTAAAGAACCTACCTCTGTCGTCTCTCCTATATCTACCTCCACTCACTTTAAAACTATGCCCCCTCGTAATAGCTACCTCCACCCTAGGAAAAAGTCTCTGGCTGTCCACTTTATCTATACCTCTGATCATTTTGTACATCTCTATCAAGTCACCTGTCATCCTTCGTCGTTCTAAAGAAAAAAGCCCTAGCTCTCTCAACATTTCCTTGTAAGGCCTTCCCTCCATTCCAGGCAACATCCTGGTAAATCTCCTCTGCACCTTTTCCAATGCTTCCACATCTTTCTTGTAATGAGATGACCAGAACTGGACGCAATACTCCGGATGTGGCCGAACCAGGGTTTTGTATAGCTGGAGCATAACTTCATGGCTCTTGAACTCAATCCCTCTATTAATGAAAGCTAACACACCATACACCTTCTAAACAACTCTATCCACCTGGGTGGCAGCTTTCAGGGAATTGTGGATATGAACCCCAAGATCCCTTTGCTCCGCCACACTGCCAAGAATCTTACTGTTAACTCTGTATTCTGCTTTCAAGTTTGTCCATCCAAAATGAATCACCTCACACTTTTCAGGGTTAAACTCCATCTGCCCCTTCTCAGCCCAACTCTGCATCCTATCAATGTCCCATTATAACCTAGAACAGTCCTCCACACTATCCACAACTTGATCCACCTTCGTATCGTCCGCGAACTTACTAATCCACCCTCCCACCCCTACATTCAAATCATTTACAAAAACGACAATGGCAGGTGTCTTTTCCCTGAGTTGGGAGATTTCAAGACTAGAAGGCATATTTTTAAGATGAGAGGATAAAGATTTAAAAAAGACATGAGGGGCAATTTTTTTTACACAGAAGGTGGTTTGTGCGTGGAAGTGATGGATGCAGATACAATGACAACTTTTAAATAACATTTAGATAGGTAAATGAATAAGAAATGTTTGAAAGGATATTGTCCAAGCAAATCATCAATCATTGGTGGTCCCTCACAGATGAGGATGACTCTCTTCTACTCTCAGGTAGATGTGGCTGCCACAGGCTCTGTTACGTTTGGGGCAGGAGGTCATCATGGGAAGACATCTTTCACTGTTTTCGTCCGGCTTTTACTTTTTCCCGACAGCAACACTTGAGGTGTTCAATGCCTTCCTGGAAGCTCCTCCTTCAGTTTGGCCAGTCTTGGGCCAGTGACTCCCAGGTGTCCGTGGGAATGCCGCACTTTGCCAGTGAGATCTTAAGGGTATCACAGAAGAACTTCGTCTGTCTACCTGGGGCTTCCCTGCCATTTTGAAGCTGGGAGTAGACACCTGCCTGGGTAGTCTTGTGTCGGTCATGAGGACGATTGCCCAGCCCATCACAGCCAATCCAGGAGGGTCAGTGCCTCGATGCTGGGGATGTTGGCCTGGTTGAGGACGCTGGTGTTGGTACATCTTTCTTCCCAGTGGATTTGCAGGATCTTGCATAGGCAGCGTTGGTGGCGGCCTTGAGGCGAATGCAACAGATAGTTCATGAACCAGAGCCAGATAGGAGGGGGCAGAATCATCACAGATCTGTAAACCATGATTTTGGTGTTGGATTTGATGTTGTTGTCCTCGAAGACCCTTTTCCTCAGGCAACTGAAGGCTGTGCTAGCACACTGGAGGCTATGCTGGATCTCTTCATCAATAGCCGCTTTGGCCTACAGGACATTCTCAATGTTTTGGAAGTGGTCAACGTTCTTTAAGATCTCCCTGTCGACCTTGATGATTGAGATTCACTCCACAATGCCAGGCCAGGTTGGTGAAGGACCTTCATCTTACAGATGTTCAGGGCGAGAAACATGCTCTCAATATGCCTCTGTAAAAGTGCTGACAATGGACCGGAGTATATCCTTGGAGATTGCACATACACAAGAATCATGTGCGAACTGTAGGTCAATGACATTGGTTGAGGTGACTTTGGTTTTGGCTTGAATACAGCAGAGGTTGAATAATTTCCCACTGATTCTGTAAGTTTGCTGAACTCCAGTGGAGAGCTTGTCAGCGGTGAGGTGAAGCATTGCAGTGAAGTTTCTTTTTTCTTTATACATTCACAGGATGAGGACGTCGCTAGCCAGGCAGCATTTATTGCCCATCCCTAAATGCCCACAGGGCAGTTAAAAGTCAACCACATTGCTGCGGGTCTGGAGTCATTTGTAGACCAGATTGGGTAAGGATGGCAGTATCCTTCCCTAAATGACATTAGTGATCCAGATGGGTTTTTTTGACAATCGACAATGGATTCATGGTCATCATTAGACTCTTAACTCCATCATCAGACTCTTAACTCCATCATCTGCCATGGCGGGATTTGAACCCGTGTTAACAGTCCAGCAATAATACCACTAGACCATCACCTCCCCCATGATTGAGAACCATGTTGGGGAGAAAGCGCAATCCTGCTTGACACCAGTCCAAATGACGATTGGGTTGGTGGTGGAGTCATTTGTCATTACCACAACTTCCATGTCATTGTGGAGCAGGCAAAGGATGGTGACAAACTTTATGGTGCAACCATACCGGAAAAGGACCCCCATAATGCTTTCTGATTGATGGTGTCACAAGCCTTTGTAAGGTCAAAGAAGGCCATGTACAGGGGTAGGTTCTTTTCTCTGCATTTCTCCTGCAGCTGTCGCACGGTGAAAATCACGTCTGTTGTGCCCCTCCGTGGCCGAAAGCCACACTGTAACTCCGGGAGGAGATGGTTGAAGAGAACCTTGGCGATGACTTTTCCAATGGTCGACAGCAGGGAGATTCCCCTGTAATTACCATACTCAGACTTGTTCCCTTTCTTGAAGATGCTCATGACTGTGGCATCTCGGAGCTCTCCCGGGATGCTCTCCTTCCTCCAGATAAGGCAGACAAAGGTGTGTAGCTACAGCAGGAGCTCTTTGCCTCTGTACTTCAATGCTTCAGTGGGGATACCATCTGCCCCTGCAGCCTCGTTGTTCTTAAGTTGGCAGATGGCCCTCTCTACTCCTTGCGGGGTTGGAATGTTGCTGAGTTTGTGGTGTGTAGCATGCTATGGGATACAATCAAGGACACTTGGATCAACGACAGATCCCTGGTTGAGGAGGTCTCCAAAGTGCTCCCCCCAGTATTGTTTGATGGCATGGGCCAAGCGCAGGCAAGTGGGACTAGTTTAGTTTGGGATTATGGTCGGCATGGACTGGTTGGACCCAAGGGTCTGTTTCAGTGCTGTATGACTCTTTTAAAATAACTTCATGTTTTAATAATAAAGTTAAAGATTCCATACATTTCTTTTACAGCATAATCTCAATTTCTAATATCAGTTATAAATGCAAATTCTTTCAATTTTTTGATTTATATTTCCTCACCTCATTCCTTGAATCATTTCACACTTCATAGCAGAGACGGAGGTCATTCAGGCTGCCACACCAGTGATAGCTCTGAGAAAGAGCAGATGTGTTGAGAGGTGCATTTACAATTCCTTTACCATGATCCTGGAACCCTCATCAATGCCGATGGATGACCCACCACTATGCTAGGTCAAGTGTTTCAGACATCCATTGGAAAACACTCCAACCCACATGCTCCTTCATTATTTACCAATGGTTTGGAAATGACAGCATCCGGTTATTGGCCTACTTGCCTGATGGAAAAATTTTTCTTTCCTTATTCCATCAAAACTGCTCATTATATTGAAAATTTCTATTAGTTCATCTCTTATTTGTCTCTATTTAAAGAGTGGTCTTGACCTTTCAAACATCTTTCTCTAACCGAAGTCCCTCATCCTTATTAAAATGGTGATTAACCTTCTCTCCTAATGTGTCCGTAACACTCCAACTGAAGACTACAGCAAGCCTGACATGGTTGTGAAAACTGGACACTAACTGGTTGCACATTCAATTTTATAGATATTGTTAATCAACCTGTTCAGACGTGTTATGTTTATATCATCGGATGTCAAGCATGAAGGGCTTGATAAGTTTTGTGACATCAGTTAATCCACAGTCTCACCGTCTCACTCTAGTAAATCTTTGCACACCATTGTTCTCTGTTTGCTAATGAAACTTTAAGCTGCTGGTAAAATAATAATTCTCATTCCAGTTTATGTAATTATATCTACATAGACAGCAAGTAACCTTTGAATAAGTCCTTAGGCTTTGACCATTTAACAGGTAAAGTGTAAAGTCGGACAATTTGCTAATTCCATACTCATAGTATTTTATGCCTCATCATTTAAACAATGACAAATATCACATGAGGGATGATGGATTCAATTTCCCCCACTGCTGTATTTTTACACAACTATCTTCTCAATTGGGAAAAAAAAAAGCACATTCTGAGGGCACATACACTGGAGAATTTGGTGAAAGAATGTTCGTCTGTACAATCTCATATTATCATGGAATCACAGAATTGTTACAGTACAGAAGGAGAGCCTTCGGTCCATTGTGCCTGCACCTGTTCTATTACCCAATCTCCTGCCTTTTCCTCACATCTCTGCACCCCATTTCTACCCAAACAACCACCTCATGCCCTTTCAATGCCTCAATTGAACCTGCTTTCACCATACTTCCAGGTAGACCCTTGTCATGTGAAAAGGATTTTTCTCACAACATCCTTGCCTCGTTTGCACATTAAATCTATGCCCTCTTCTTCCTTTTTCTTTTATGAGTGGGAACAGCTTCTCCCATCTACTCTGTCTGCTTGATCATAGTTTTGATAACCTCTATTAAATCTCCATTCAGCCTTCATCTCTCCAAGGAGAACAATTCAAATTTCTTCAATCTATCCTCATCACAGAATTTTTTTATTTCTGGAATCATTCTTGTAACTTTCTTCTGAACTCTCTCCAGTGGGTTCTCAACTTTCCTATAATGCAGTGCCCATAACTGTACACAATATTTCAGCTGATGTCTTAACAATGCCCTTGCACAAGTTCAAAATTAACTCCTTGTTCTTGTACTCCATGTACAAAGCTGAGAATACTGTTTGCTTTATTTACTGCTCTCTACCTGCCCTGCCACCTTCAATGATCTATGTACATCTACACCCAGGTCCCTCTGCTCCTGCATGCCATTCAGAAATGATTGGATTCCATTATTAAGGAAATAATAACAGTACATTTAGAAAGTCAAAGTACAATCCTTTAGAGTCAGCATGGTTTTATGAAGGATAAGTCATGTTTGACTAATTTGCTAGAGTTCACCCTCAAGACGCATATAATGTGGATAACAAGGATCTTGTAGGTGCAGTACATCTGGACTTCCAGAAGGCATTTGATAAGGTGCCACACAAAATGTTAGTACATAAAGTAAGATCACATAGGGTAAGGGGTAACTTATTAGTTTGAATAGAAGATTGGTCCAGAAAACAGTCAGGATAAATGGGTCTTTTCCTAGATTGATTTCAAAGATGAAGGGTTTGTCTTATGAAGAGTAATCGAGCTATTAGGCCTATATTCACTAAAATTTAGAAGAACGAGAGAGATCTAAGTGAGATACACAAGATGCTAAAGGGGATTAAGATAAGATAAGATATAACTAGTGGGCTTGGTCCTTGGGCCCCAATATTTATAATCTATATTAATAACTTGGATGCAGGGACAGAATGTACTGTAGCCAAATTTGCAGATGACACTAACATTGGTGGGAGGGCAATACAGAAATAAGACATTTACAAGTGGATATGAATCGATTAAGTAATTGGGCCAAAATTTGGAGAAGGAGATTAAAGTGGTTAATTAGCAGGTCATCCACCTCCATTGGAGGAATATAAAGACAATGTATTATCTTAATAGAGAGAAAATTCAGAGTTTGGTGCGGAGGGATCTGGGTGTTCTTAGGCATGAATTGCAGAAAACTATTTTGCAGGTTACAGTTTACAAGGAAGGCAACTGGAATTTTTGCATTTATTTTTGAAGAAGTATAAAAGTTGGTAAGTGTTGCTGCTATTGTAGAAGGCATTAGTGAGACTGCACCTGGAGTATTGCATACAATTTTGGTCCCCTTATTTGAGAGGGGATGTAATTGCATTGGCAGTTCAGAGGAGATTCACTAGATTGATTTCAAAGATGAAGGGTTTGTCTTATGAAGAGTAATCGAGCTATTAGGCCTATATTCACTAAAATTTAGAAGAACGAGAGAGATCTAAGTGAGATACACAAGATGCTAAAGGGGATTGACAAAGTAGAGATAGAAAGAATGTTTCCTTTTATGGGGCAGAGCAAAAGGTTGTTTTTTTTTGGATAAGGGGTAATGGATTTAAAACAGAGATGAGGAGAAATGACTTCTCTCAGAGAGACCTAGTTGTTCAGGTACATAATTCTTTGAAGCTTGCGTCACATATTGATAGGGTGGTTAAGAAGGCATTTAGCACACTGGCCTTCTGTAGTGATTGGAACTGGTGGACCTCATTGACTAGGAGGTCCTTGATTGGGGTTGTCAACCTGGGCCAATCAGGAAAGCCCTGGCTGACCAATATAAGCAGGCGATTATAATCTCCTTAGTTCAGGGGACTGACTCTGAGATGGCTGGCCACAGCCAGTGCACAAGTAAATAAAGGGCGCTGTGGTGACAGGTTACCAACCTCTGTGCAGTTATTTCAGTGGCAACAGGAGAAAACAGTACATGGCTGAAGAACATTTGCTCGCAACAGTCATCTTGGAGTTGGGGTAAGCATTTCTGGTATCATGACTTTATTTGGAAAGCTTGTCTTATTTGATACTGAAGTCGAAGACTGGGCCCAGGATGTGGAAATAATGCAATAATTTTTTTCTGGGCCAATGACATTGATGAAAAGCAAAGAATAATCCTTCTGATCGCTTCTGGACGTGCAGCATTTTCGGTTATAAGGGGCTTAACTTTCCAAGAGACACCAGACACTAAAACCTTCCAAGAGTTGACGGAGTTGATTAAGGAATATTACAACCCTGAACTTCCTCTAATCCTGAGACGCTATTGGTTTTATTCGGCTGTTAGAGAACCAGGGGAATCTGTATCGGGATTTTTGACAAAGTTAAGATGATTGGCAGAGGCATGTAATTTTGGGTTAACTCTGAATGAGATGCTGAGAGACCATTTGCTATGTGGAATTAAGGACGGGCCCATGCAGAAATGCCTACTAGCTGAAGCCCAACTGGACTTCAAACAGGCACCGCAGCTGGCCTTGTCATTAGAAAATGCAGCAAATGGAACATGGGATCCTAATGGAAGTGGACACACTCACTTGTCTGACAGAGCTTGGGGAACACTACTTAAGTGTAGGCATTCACAGGGCTTCACTGAACAGAGGGGCCCTGGGACAGCACAGCAGCACAATAAAGCCGAGCCTCGGCCAAGTGGCTAAAAAGTTCTTCAGGATCTGAGCTGGCAAACCATAGTTACTCCCGGTATGTGGATTCAACACAACAAAGGAGTCCTACTGGCCTGACTTGAGTAAGAAAACTCGTAGCCCGGTACCCAGGAGAGTGCACACCCTCGAAAGTCCACCTATATTTGGGTTGGAACAATTAAATGGCTTAGTGACATCCAAATCGGAACCGATTAAAATTAATGTTTGGTTAAATGGTCACCCAGTTCCCATGGAGGTCCCTACTGGCACAGCTGTATCTGTGGTTGCAGAATCTGTCTTTAACAAGATTCGCTTAGCACTGCAATCCTTAAGTTTGCACAAGACCTCAGCCAGACTGAGAACATACACTGGGGAACCGTTACAGATTATGGGTGCGAGTTCGATTTTGGTCTCCTATGAGAAGCAGTTAGTGCAGTTACCACCGATGGTAGTAAAAGGCTCGGGCCCAAGTCTACTGGGGGCGGAATTGGTTGAGAAAGATTCATCTGGATTGCCTCAACAATTTTTGATTAGAAAATGGCTGCCTGAGTGAAGTCCTCGTTAAATACCCAGGAGTATTTCAGGAAGGGCTTAGGACTATCAAAGGGGCCAAAGCCACTTTACATGTTGACCAGGAAGCAATTCCACGATTTTACAAGGCCTGCCCAGTGCCATTTGCCTTGTGGGCAAAAGTAAAGGCAGAAATCATGAGGCTGGAGAGTGAAGGAATCATCAAACCAGTGCAATTTGCAGAATTGCAGCACCGGTCATACTGATTGTGAAGCCTGACAGCTCAGTTCGCCTTTGTGGGGATTTTAAGCCAACAGTAAACTGCTTCTCGCAGCTGGATAAATACCCAATCCCTCGCATAGGGAACTTGTAATGCAAAGTTGGCCTGGGTGGTGGGTCTGTCCTTGACAAAACTGGACATGAGCCATGCCTACCTGCAATTGTGACTGGATGAGGAGTCCCAGAAGTATGCTACAATTAATACCCATAAGGTATAACACTGCCATTTGGGGTATCGTCAGCCTGCGTCCTTTTCCAGTGGACCATGGAGGACATTTTACAAGGGCTGCCCCAGGTTACTACCTATCTGGATGATGTGCTAATAACTAGGAAGACCAATAAAGAGCACTTGGAGAACTTGGACATAGTGCTTAAGCATTTCTCCCAGGTGGGCATACACCTTAGAAGGGAAAAAAGTGTGTTCCAGGCACCCTAAATGACCTACTTGGGTTACAGAGTCAACAAAAGCAAGTTACACCCGTTGGAAGATAAAGCAATGACGATCAAAAGACCCCCTGCTCCCATGTCTGTACTGGAGCTTAGATCTTTCCTTTGGTTAGTGAATTATTACAGAAAGCTCATACATAACTCAGCCCGCATCTTGGCACCCTTACACCTGCTACTGAAAAAGGGTCAGCTTTGGAAATGGTCACGTAGCCAAGCAGTAGTCTTTAGGGAAGTGAAAAAGCACTTATCGTCACCTAAGGTATTGGCCCACTATGATCCGAAGCGAAAGGCAGTGCTGACGTGCGATGCCTCCCCATACGATATCAGGGTAGTGTTGGCTCACTGGTTGCCCAATGGAGAGGAACAGCCAAAAGTGTATACTTCCTGGACTTTGGCTGATGCCGAAAGCAAATATAACCAGGTAGAGAAGGAAGGTCTGGTGGTCATCTTTGGTATGAGGAAGTTCCACTTGTAGCTTTATGGATGGGAATTTGTCATAGTAACGCCACAAATTCCTGCTAGGATTACTGAAGCAAGTCAAGGTAGTGCTTCTGGTGGAATTCAGCATTGGGCCCTTATTCTCACATGTACAGGTACAAGTTAGAACACTGTCCAGGAAGCCAAGTGACTAATATGGATACCTTGAGCTGCCTCCCACTGGCAGGTACTCCATCGGTGGTGCCTCCCCTGGAAGATACTGTTCTGGTTTTAAACTTCCTGGACACCCTTCCGGTCACTGCTGACAATATCCGACTATGGACTCAAAAAGATCCTGTTCTAGAAAAACTAAAACGGTAGGTGGTAATGGGGGAGACAGAAGGGCCATTGCAAACAGGACTGAAACCCTTCTGTACCCGGTGAGACCAGATCATTGTGGAGGACGGCATATTACTGTGGGGAGGAACAGTGATTGTCCTGAATACAGGTCACTGCCAGATACTGGCTGAACTCCACCAGGCCCATCCAGGGGTTTCTGAGATGAAGCTGCTGGCAAGAAGCTACGTCTGATAGCCAGGGTTGGATGCCGACATAACTGCATTGGTGGGGTAGTGCCCAAAGTACTAACAAGGACAAAAATTGCCACCAGCGGCAGCCCCACATTCATTGGAATGACCGGGTAAACCCAGGACTCGGTTACATGTTGCCAAACTGTTCCTTTCATGCCTTCAATGTTCTGGTCATTATGAATGCCCATTCAAAGTGGATGGACATGCATAAAGTCCATTCGGCAAACTCAAGGATGACAATTGAGAACCTGCCAGCATCGTTTGTGATACATGTACTCCTGGAAGTAATGGTGATGGACAATGGGACTTCATTTACCAGGAAGGAATTTGAGTATTTCCTGAAGTCAAATGGCATTTGACACATAAGAACAGCTCCATACCATTTGTCATCCAATGGTTCGGCAGAAAGAGCGGCTCAAATGTTGAATGCAGGCTTAAAGAAACAGCCTACAGTGTCACTTGATACCAGACTGTCCAAGTTCCTGTTCGATTATAGGACCGCCCCTCACCCAACATCAGGGGTTAGCTTCAGCAGAGTTGCTGATGGGGAGGAGACTCTGCACCAGGATCAACCTGATATTCCCAGACCTGGTTGAGGAGGGTGAAATGGCAGCAGGAATGCCAATGCTGGCCACATGCCTCCTGTAAGTGAGACAGACAACTTAGTTCAGGGAATGATGCTCAGTGCCGGAATCATGGAAATGGTGTGGGTACTGTTGCGAGCTTGGGTAGAGTACTTGTGGATTGGGAGGCAGGAGGTTAGAATTTGGTGTTTGTAAAAGGCCAGGTGGCAAAGTATTGTGTGGTCCGTTTAAAAGACGATGAGCTTTTGCTATGCTTAGAGATGTAATATGGATGTCTGTGAGCAGCAGTTGAAGGTTTGTAAGTAGACAGAGAGAACCTAAATTGAAACATCAGTATCAAAAGGCTGTACAGTTAGCAGGCCAAGCTGCAGTTTTGTTTTGTTACCCAGACAATAAGTTTCGAATTTAGCCAATCAATTTGAATCAGGGTCTTAGATACCAAAAACCAATTAAATTTATTTCTGATGGTTTTGACAACATAGGACCAATCCAGTATAGGAAATTGATATGTCATCAAGGGTATAAAAGAATAGGGCAGCTGGACAAAGACAAGAGTTAATTGCCATCTGCCAGAGTTAACAGCTCTCAGGTCTCAAGAGAGAATCACTGGCTCTCAGAGTGTACACTAAGTCTTAGGGAAAGCACCATCTAAATCAAAGGTACTAACGGCATGACTAGTTAATATTCCTGACAGAAGAATCGACGGATAAGGCATAGAACATTCTAGAAGACATGTAACCTGGGTGTAATTTCAAGAGACTAAATTCTTTTTTTATTTTATATATGTGGGACTTATATTTATTGGAGCAACATACCATTAGAATCTTGTTTCATTCAGGAATAGTTAGTGGTTAGAAGGGGTTAATATGGTTAGTTAATAGTTTAGTTAATTTGTTCGTTGTTAGAGTTAGATAAATAAATTGTTACTCGATTGTAAAGTGAGTTCAGGGATTTATGTTATTTAACCACTAGAAGTTACTGAAAGGTAGGTTACACCACTTTTTATACTCCTTTTACAGATTATAGGGCAAGGTGCTCCTTTTTAGGTGTTTCAGTTTTAGTTCTCAGAGGTGGGTTAACCTCCGCTTTATAACAGTACAAGGTGAGGTTGATGCAAGGTGACTTACGAAACTTGGGTAGGTGATACAGTCCTGAACAAACATGTGGATCACCTGAAAGCTGTTACCTCGCAAATGGGGCAGGTGCAAAACATACCAGGCCCCTCAGAACAGTAATAAGATCTGACAGAAACTGTAGGTTCTCCCCCTCCATCTAGTGTCGAGGAAACATCAGAGCCCAAGATGATTGCAGCCTTGATACTATTACTGCTGGAAGAAGAAGAAGAAGAAACTCTCCCGAGATGCTCTGGCCCACAAGAGACAGGCCACGGTCTGGCACACGCTGCCTGTATTAGAGTCTGAGTCAGAGGAACTGGTCCTGGGGTGAAAACGTTGCTGTAAAAGCTACGAAAGAAAGACCAGGCCAAATCCCCAGACTTAGTTGGGGGGCCGGATGTAGTGATTGGAACCAGTTGGACCTTGTTGACTTTGAGGTCCTTGTTTTGGGGTTGTTAACCTGGGCCATTCAGAAAAGCCCTGGCTGACCAGTATAAACAGAAGATTAGAATCTCCTCAGTCCTGGGGACTGACTCAGAGCTGGCTGGTCACAATCAGTGTAATGTGCACAAATAAATAAAGGGTGACTTGGTGACAGAATACTGGCCTCTGTGTGGTTATTTCACCTTCATTGCTCAGATCTTTGAGTATAGGAGTTGGGATGTTATGTTGAGGTTGTGCAAAATGTTGTTGAGGCCTCTTTCAGCATACTGTGTCCAATTCTGGTTGCCCTGTCATAGGAAGGATATTATTAAGCTGGAGAAGGTTCAGAAAATATTTACCAGGATATTGCCAGAATGAAGGGTTTGAGTTATAAGAAGAGGTTGGATAGGCTTGGATTTCTTTTTCACTGGAGCGTAGGAGGTTGCGGGATGACCATATAGAGGTTTATAAAATCATGAAGGGTATAGATAAGGTGAATGGCGGGTATCTTTTCACGAGGGTGAGAGATTTCAAGACTAGCAATTTTTCACACAGACAGTGGTTTGCGTGTGGCATGAACTTTCAGAGGAAGTGGTGGATGCAGATACAGTTACAATGTTTAAAAGACATTCAGATAAGTACTTGATTAAGAAATGTTTTGAGGGATGTTTGGCAGGTGGGACTAGTTCAGTTTGGGACTATGGTCGGCACGGACTGCTTGGGCTAAAGGGTCTGTTTCCGTGCTGTATGACTCCATGACTCTATGGGTTGTGAATCTGTAGAATTCATAATGCCAGAGTGCAGTGGATTCTGGGACACTGAGTAAAGCTAAGGAGGAGATGACAGATTTTTAATTAGGAACAGACTGAAGGGTCATGGACAGCAGGAGGAAAGTGAAGTTGAGGCTGAGATGAAATCAGCCATGGTTGTATTAAATTGTGGACCAAGCTTGAGGACTGAATTACCTACTCCTGCTCCTAGTTCATTTGTTATAAAAAGATTATAATAAGATTAGGAGAGCTAAAGGGGATGTGAAAAGGTACTGGTAGGTAAAATAAAGGAAAATCCTAAATTGTTTTTACAGGTAAGTTATGGTTGTAAGAATAACGAGAGAAAGGGTAGGGCTCATTAAGGGCCATAGTGGTATAATTTATGCATGGAGCCAGGTGATGTAGCTGCATTCTAAATGAATACTTTGCGTCAGTGTTCACTATTGAGAGAGATGATATGGGTATAGAAGTCAGGCAGAAGGTTTGTGATACAATTAAAGAAGTTGGCATAGACAAAGTGGAGGTTCTGAGTGGTCTGGCAGGCCTAAAGATAGATAAATTCCTGGAGTCGGATGAAACGCATCCCGAGTTGTTGAGTGAGGCAAGGGAGGAAAAAGCAATGGCATTTGCAAAAATGTTCAATTCCTCAATGGCCACATGAGAGGTGCCACAGGACTGGAGGACAGCCAATGTGGTATTGTTATTCAAGAAGGGAACAAGGGATAAACCAGGAAACTACGGGCCAGTTAGTCAAACCTTGGTGGTGGGGAGGCTATTGGAAGCTATTCTGAGGAACAGAATTAATCTGTATTTGGAGAGGCAGGGATTAATCATGAACAGTCAGCATGGTTGTATTTAGGGGAGATCATCTCTGACCAACTTGATTGAACTTTTCAAAGAAGTGACCAGGTGTGTTGATAATGGCAATGAGATTGATGTCTCACATAGGAGACTGATAGCAAAGGTAAGATCCTACGGGAATCAAGGGAAATTGGCAAGTTGGAGCCACAATTGTCTTAAATTATATGGTGAATGACAGAACCCTTAGGAGTATTGATATGCAAAGAGATCTGTGTGTGCAGGTCCACAGATCATTGAATGTGGCAGTGCAGGTGGATCAGGTAGTAAAAAAGGCCAATGGCTTCATTGTCTTCATTAGAAGGGTCATTGAGCATATAGATAGATCAGTTTTGCTGCAGATTTATAGAACTTAAGTTAGGCTACACTTGGAAAATTGCGTACAGTTGTGGCACCACACTACCAGAAGAATGTGGATGCTTTGGAGAGGGTACAGAAAACATTTACCAGGATGTTGCCTGGAATCAAGGATTTTAGCTATGAAGAAAGACTTTGATAGACTGGGTTCATTTTCATTGGAACACAGGAGATTGAGGGGTGACCTGATTGAAGTTTGAGATTGTGACTGGCATGGATAGAGTGGAAAGTATGAGGCTTTTTCCCAGGTGGATTGGTCAATTACTAGGGGACACTGGTTCAAGATGCAGGGGGGTGATGGAGAGATGTATAAAAGAGATGTGCGAGGCATGTTTTTCACACAAAGCGTGGTGAGTGCCTGGAACACGCTGCCAAAAGGACATGGTGGAAGCAGACACAATAGCAGCATTCAAGAAGCACCTAGATGAATACATGATTAGGAAGGGAATTGAGGGACACGGATCCTGTAAGTGTAGGGGTAGTAGGAACTGCAGATGCTGGAGAATCTGAGATAACAAGGTGTAGAGCTGGATGAACACAGCAGGTCAAACAGCATCAGAGGAGCAGGAAAGCTGATGTTTTGGTAGGTGTTCCGCAAAGCGGTCCCCAACCGCAGGAAGTGCTACACTTACCCCTACACCTCCCCCCTCACCCCCATCCCAGGCCCCAAGAAGACTTTCCACATCAAGCAAATGTTCACCTGCACATCTGCCAATGTGGTATACTGTATCCGCTGTTCCCGTTGGGGCCTCCTCTACATCGGGGAAACCAAGTGGAGGCTCGGGGACTGCTTTGCAGAACACCTACGCTCGGTTCGCACTAAACAACTGCACCTCCCAGTCGCGAACCATTTCAACTCCCCCTCCCATTCCTCAGACGACATGTCCATCCTGGGCCTTCTGCAGTGCCACAATGATGCCACCTGAAGGTTGCAGGAACAGCACCTCATATTCCGCTTGGGAACCCTGCAGCCCAATGGTATCAATGTGGACTTTACAAGCTTCAAAATCTCCCCTCCCCCTACCGCATCCCAAAAGCAGCCCAGCTCGTCCCCTTCTCCCTAACCTGTCCTTCCTCCCACCTCTCCCCTCCTCCCACCTCAAGCCACACCCCCATCTCCTACCTACTAGCCTCATCCCGCCCCCTTGACCTGTCCGTCCTCCCTGGACTGACCTATCCCCTCCCTAACTCCCCACCTACACTCACCTTTACTGGCTCCATCCCCGCCTCTTTGTCCTGTCTGTCTCCTCTCCACCTATCTTCTCCTCTATCCATCTTCTATCCGCCTCCCCCTCTCTCCCTATTTATTTCAGAACACCCTTCCCCTCCCCCATAAAAAAAGCCATTTCTGAAGAAGGGTCTAGGCCCGAAACATCAGCTTTCCTGCTCCTCTGATGCTGCTTGGCCTGCTGTGTTCATCCAGCTCTACACCTTGTTATCTCCTGTAAGTGAAGTCAGTTTTAGTGTGGAAGGGCAAAATGTGTCAGCACAGACTTGGAGGGCTGAAGGGGCTGTTCCTGTGCTGTATTGTTCTTTGTTCTTTGAGTGGCAGGAAGCAGAGGGTCATGGTTGAGATGCATTTTTCCAACTGGAAGTCTGTGACCAGTGGGGTTCCACAGGGTCCATGTTAGGCCCTTACTGCTTGTTGTTTCTATAAATGATTTAGACTTGAATGTAGGATGATTGGTCAGTACATTTGCGGATGATACAAAAATTGGTGGGGTGGTAAAATAGTGAGGAGGATAGACTTAGATCACAGGAGGATACAAAATGGCTAGTCAGATGGGTTGATCAGTGGCAAATGGAATTCAATTTGGATAACTGTGAGGTCTTGCACTTGGGCAGGACAAACAAGGCAAAGGAATACATGATGAATGGTAGGACCCTGGGAAACATATACATGTACACTGGATCCTTAAGTTATCAGGATAGGTAGATAAAGTGGTTAATAAGGCATATGTTATACTTGCCTTTAATAGTTGAGGCATAGAGTTTAAAAGCAGGGAGGTTATGCCAAAACTGTATAAAACACTGGTTAGGCCACAGCTATGGCATTGTGTGCAATTCTGGAATTCACCTTATAGGAGGGATGTGATAGCACTGGAATTGATGCAGAGGAGATTTACCAGGATGTTTCTTGGGCTGGAGAGTTTCATTTGTGAAGAAAGATTGGATAAACTGGGGTTGCTTTCCTTCGACTACAGGAGATTGAAATGATTGAGATGTATAAAATTATGTGGGGCACAGACAGGAGGGATCAAAGGCCAGGAGGTTTAGAGGGGATGTGAAGGAAACTTTTTCACCCAGGGGTGGTGGAGAATCTGGAACTCATTGTCTGTAAGAGGCAGAAACCCTCATCACATTTAGGAATTATTTAGATGTGCACTTGCGTGCCTTGGCATGAGAACTTCCGAGCCAAAGTGCTGAAAAATAGAATTAGAAGTTAAGCGGTTGTTTGTGACTGGCATTGACACGATGGGCCGAAGGGCTTTCTTTCAATGCTGTAGATCTCTATGACTTTATGATTAAACTAACGACAGTAGCAGAATGTTACAGGCAGGGTATGACCTGGACCTGGTAAGTAACAGACATTATTCCAAGACAATGTGTGGGCAAAGATCAGAACATTGATAGGCATAAGTCCAGGCAGTTGAGGAGACCAAAACCACATAGAGATTGCTCTAAGATTAACAGAGAGGAGGTAAGCAAATTTTAGCAGAGACAATACTAGATAAATGATTGATAGCATTGCAAAGATTAAGAATGTAGTAAAATCAATTTGAAGTAATGATACAAGTTTTTCAATTAAATTGTACTTGCAGGATGTTATAGCACCATGTCAGGAGGGCATTATAAAGCCTGTAAACGAGTTATCACACAGTCTCTGAGGGACTTTGACCCAATCTCTCTGCTTGTATGAGATGTCAAGATAGCAAAATTGCAGCTCCCAAAGAGTATGTTGCATGCAAGCTCATGCTGACAGATACCTCAGTTCTGTTGTTTCCTTGGGCAAGGGAGAGTTTAACACTGAGAAAGGACTAGGGGATAGTTTAACTCTGGGTCAGAGGGAGTGGTTTCACTGGAATAGGGAGATGGTTTCCCTGGGTCAGAGGGGGATAGTTGTCAAAGATACTATATAAATACAAGCTATTGTTGTTAATTACTGAAAAATATTAGGCATAGACCCTGGATGAATCTTACTATCTAATACTTTAAAATGATTATGGTTTAAAACATGGAACCAAAGTACTCTGTCTCTAAAACTAACCTACAATGTTTTGTCTGAGTGCAGTTTGTCCTGATTCCAGACAGCATTCCAATCTACAAGATGATAGTTAACTTTAACAAAATCAGAAATTGCTGGAGAAACTCAGCAAGTCTGGCGGCATCTATGGAGAGAAAGCAGAGTTAATGTTTCGAGTCCAGGATCCTTTTTCAGAGTTCTGCTGCTATGAGATGTGAATTGTTGTTGTCATATCTGGGGATTAAACTAGTGCAAACTAGCAGGTTATTTATCACAGTAATTGACAACAACAATCTGCATTCATATAACACCTTAGACATCATAAAACATTTCAAGGACTCTTGAGGAGATGTTAATGAACTCTTTTTCAATTGAGTTTTATTTGACTTTCAATTTACCAGAATTATTTTGGCCAAAGGGTTAAAAACAATGTTCAAAGTGGTTGTCATGTGAAATGACATACGTTTTTGAAATGTTGTATTTTTCATACAGTTGTATTCTCAGCTGCAAAAACAGGAGTTGCTGGGAAGGCTTAACGGTTTGTGACTGTGGAAGTATGTGACTGCATTCAAGTGCCCAAGAGAACCCCTGTAAAGTTATTTGATGGAAAATTGTTAGCTTACTTTTGACTTCAGAACTGAGGTGCAAAGTCTTAGTTCAGACGAACCAATAGTACAAACTAGGAATATTTCTCCTCACAAGTTTTGGTTCAGGAGAATCAGTCACCTTACTGGAGGTGTTATCAGTTCATGGAACTTCGAAACCAGGACACCTTCTATGGAAGTTTTTATGTTGTTAGAAGTGAGAAAATTTAGGCCATCAGAATTGCAAAATGTTCATGCCATGGAATCAGAAAGGAAACTTAAGGCTCAGCAGGTCCAAGAAAATAAACTGGGAACAGTCAGTTAAATAAAAAACTTAAAGAATTGAGATAGGAGGAATTTTTTCTGAAACTGAGAATCTATAAAATTGGGTGTTGGGAAACAAGCTGAAATGTTGCTTTGATGTTGGTATTAGGAGCTTTCTGTCTTTTATACACGTTTTCTTTTATTTGTGTAATACACTTACATTCTGTTTTTAAAGAACATCAAACAGTATTGTGTGATTATGTGTCAGTGATGAACCACCACACTAACCAACGGCAAAAATTAAACATGGATCTCAAAAGACAGTTCTCATTCTGAGAACTTATTTGTCCAGTATTATAAATAGATAAATAGATGCCTTACAGAGTGGAAGCAGGCTATTTAGTCCATCGTGTCCACACTGACCCTCTGAAGAACATCCCAACCAGACCCACACCGCCAACCACACAACCCCACCCACCTCCCCACCCCCCCACCCCCTCCAACAGCCTCCACCCAATCCCTGTAACTCTGCATTTCCCATGACTAGCCCACCTAGCCTGCACATTTGTAGACACTATGGACAATTTAGCCTGGTCAATCCACCTTCCCTGCACATCTTTGGACTGTGGAAGAAACCGGCGCACTCAAAGGAAATCCATAGCATCAGCTGAGATTATAACATTCATTTTTCAGATCAGATGCTGCCTGACCTCCTGATTATTTTCTGTGTTTTCTTTTTTTATTTCAGTTTATCAGTATTTTTGGTATTTTGGTTTTGATAGTGCTGTGTATAATATCTGGATTCAGTCCTATTGAGGTTCAATAACCTCATGAAGGCAGGAAAGGTGAATGATATCCAAATTTCTGATGCCAATGAACACAGGCTGACCTTCCAATGTTCTCCAGCCTTCCTCAGTTCAATATTTTTATAAGGTGTGAAACTTGCATATGTTGATGTTCAGAGAAATTGGGTGTACACATTCAAGAGACATAAAATATTAGCATGCAAAACATGAAACTATTATGAAAGCAAGGGGATTGGAGTACTGCAAGGGAATTGGAGTATATGAAAAGAGATACCTTGCTACAATTGTATGGAGCTTTGGTGAGACCACACTCAGAATACTGTATGCAGTTTTGGTTTCCATGTTAAAGAAAGCTATATCTGCACTAGATGCAGTATAATGAAAGTTCCCCAGATTGATCCCTGGATTGCCCTGTGATGAGAGGTTGTATAATTATGCTTTAGATTCTCTGGAGGGGTTGACCTGCTAAAAGACCAGCAGCGGAATGATGTCACGAATCACAACAGGGATTGGGAATCCAGGGAAAGCAGTTGAGTGATGAGTAGCTTTGGTGAGTATTTCTGGTAGTTAAAGTAAAATTAAGGTCTTTAGTTTGTGTTAGGACTCCAGTCTTTTTTCTCTCTTTTTCTTAAAAATAGCTCATTAAGTACAACATTGATACTGGTGTTAAAAAATGAATTACAATAAAATATAAGTGCGGGGAATTCTTCAAGTATCAACAACAGGGACACCAGAGTCCAGTAGGGACTGCATGAGGCGAACTAACCATGACATCATGATACATTCAAGTGGGAGCAGGAAATTAGAATGTAGTAATAGTGGGAAAGATGCTGTTCTTTCCATCCATGAGTGGGAGTCCCGAAGGCTGCATTACCTACCTGGTGCCAATTTTAAGGATCTCCTCAGGGCTGGTGGTGAGCTTGGATCAGGATGGGAAGGATCTTGTTGTCATTGTCCACATTAGTATGAATGATAGGACCAGAAAGTAGGTTCTGATGAAAGATTTTGATCAGTAAGACACTAAATTACAAAGAAGAACTTCCAAGCTAAGAACCTCAAGATTACTATCTGAGTTGCAGTCAAACTGGCATGGATTAAATGAAGTCAAGGAGATAAATGGGTTGCTCAAAGTTTGATGTAGGTGGAATGGCTTTCAGTTTGTAGGGCACTGGCACCAGTAGTGGGGTGGAAGGGATCTGTTCTGATGAGATGGGCTTTACTTGAAGCGTGCTGGACCAATATGTTGGCAAATCAATTAAGTAAGGCTGTAGAGAGGGGTTTAAACTTAATAGAGTTGGGGGAATGGGTTCTGGAGAGGAGATACATAGGCTTACAAAACAAAACATATGGCAGTATTGCAGTACAGTTATTTAGGCAATAACATCAACAGTGGGACAGGAATGAACAGAGTGTACAAACAGAAAAAAAACCACCAAATAGTGTCAAAGGGTGAGAAATGGAAGAATGAAAAATTAATGGCTCTTCACTCAAATGCAAGCACTATTCTGAACAAAATAATAAATATTGGCACAAATTCAGATGAAAAGGTCTGACCCTATAGCTATTATGGAGACATGGTTACAAATGGATCAGATCTGGAAACTAAATATCCAGAGGTATGTGATTTTTCAAAAGAACAGGCGAGAAAGAGACGGTGGTAGGCTAGCTTTGTTAGTATGAGATGGAATAAGCATGATAGCAAAAAGTGATCTTGTATAAAAAGATGTAGAATCCATGTGGGTGGAGGCAAGAAACAAGAAAAGGAAGAAGACACTGGTAGGAGTAGTCTATAGTGCCCCTAATAATAGGCATACTGTAGGACTGAGAATAAATCTGTAGATAATGACGGCATGTACAAAAGGCAGTACATTAATCATGGGTGACATTAATGTTCATGTAGATTTGGATAGTAAGATTGGCAGAGCTAGCCATGAGGAAGAATTCATGAAGTGTATTCAGGACAGTTTCCTGGAACAACATGTTGTGGATCCAAGCAGGGATCAGACTATTTTGGATCTGGCAATGTATAATCAGACTGGTCTGATAAGTTATCTCAGAGTAAAAAAGTTGCTTTGAAAACAGTGGCCATAACATGGCAGAATTTAGCATTCAGTTTGAGTATGAGAAACATGGGTCAGAAGTAACTGTGCTGAACTTAAATGGCAAAGATGCCGTTAGGGTGAGACAACTCGTGATGTGTTCAATCGGTTTTCCTGGGTGTCAACCCAAGGAAAGCAATAGGCCCGGACGGAGTTCCCAGCCGTGCACTTAGATCCTGTGCAGACCAGCTGGCAGAGGTATTCCCAACATCTTAAACCTCTCCCTCCTATAAACCAAAGTCCCCACCTGCTTCAAGAAGACGACCAGCATCCCAGTACAATAGAAAACACATGCAATGTGCCTTAATGACTACTGCCCAGTGGCTCTGAACTCTGTAATCATGAAGTGCTTTGAGCGGCTGACCATGGCTCACATCAACTCTGGCCTCTCAGCCTGCCTCAATCATAGAACATAGAACATAGAGCATAGAACAGTACAGCACAGTATAGGCCCTTCAGCCCACGATGTTGTGCCAACCTATTATCCTAACTGGAGAACAAACTACCCTGCAAACCCTACGTTTTACTATCATCCACGTCCCTATCCAAGAGTTGCTTAAATGTCTCTAATGTATCAGCCTCCACTACCACCGCTGGCAGCACATTCCATGCACCCACCACTCTCTGTATAAAGAACCTACCCCTGACATCTCCCCTATTACTTCCTCCAATCACCTTAAAATTATGTCCCCTCATAATAGCCATTTCCGCCCTGGGAAAAAGTCTCTGGCTATCCACTCTATCTATGCCTCTCGTCATCTTGTACACCTCTATCAAGTCACCTCTCATCCTTCTTCGTTCCAATGAGAAAAGCCCTAGCTCCCTCAACCTTTCCTCATAAGACCTACACTCCATTCCAGGCAGCATCCTGGTAAATCTCCTTTGCACCCTCTCTAAAGCTTCCACATCCTTCCTATAATGATCAGAACTGAACACAATATTGCAAGTGTGGTCTAACCAGGGTTTTACAGAGCTGCAGCATAACCTCACGGCTCTTAAACTCAATTCCCCTGCCAATGAAAGCCAACAACCATATGCCTTCTTAACAACCCTATCAAATTGGGTAGCAACTTTGAGGGATCTATGGACGTGGACCCCAAGATCCCTCTGTTCCTTCACACTGCCAAGAATCCTGCTATTAAGCCTATATTCTGCATTCAAATTCGACATTCCAAAATGAATCACTTCACACTTTTCTGGGTTGAATTCCATCTGCCACTTCCAAGCCCAGCTCTGCATCCTGTCAATGTCCCGTTGCAACCTACAACAGCCCTCCACACTATTCACAACACCACCAACCTTTGTGTCATCAGCAAACTTACTAACCCACCCTTCCACTTCCTCATCCAAGTCATTTATAAAGATCACAAAGAGCAGAGGTCCCAGAACAGATCTCTGTGGAACACCACTGGTCACTGAACTCCAGGCTGAATACTTTCCATCTACTACGACCCTCTGTCTTCTATTGGACAGCCAATTTTGTATCCAGACAGCCAAATTTCCCTGGATCCCATGCCTTCTTACTTTCTGAATGAGCCTACCATGGGGAACCTTATCAAATGCCTTGCTAAAATCCATATACGCCACATCCACTGCTCTCCCTTCATCAATATGTTTTGTCACATCCTCAAAGAATTCAATAAGGCTTGTGAGGCATGACCTGCCCTTAACAAAACCATGCTGACGATTTCTAATCAAACTGTGCTTTTCCAAATAATCATAAATACTATCTTTCAGAATCCTCCCTCATAATTTGTCCATTACAGAAGTAAGACAGACCGGTCTGTAATTCCCAGGATTATCCCTATTCCCCTTCTTGAGTAAGGGAATAACAATTGCTGCCCTCCAATCATCTGGTACTACTCCAGTGGACAGTGAGGACGCAAAGATCATTGCCAAAGGTGCAGCAATCTCTTCCCTTGCTTCCCATTTGAAATCTTGGGTATATCCCATCTGGCCCAGGGGACTTAGCTATCCTAATGTTTTCCAAAATTTCTAGCACAACCTCCCTCCTAACATCAACCTGTTCCACACTGTCCTCACAAACTACAAGGTCCCTCTCGATGGTGAATACTGAAGCAAAGTATTCATTAAGAACCTCCCCTGACTCCACGCACAAGTTCCCTTCACTATCCCTGATCGGTCCTACCCTCACTCTGGCCATCCTCTTGTTCCTCACATAAGCATAGAATGCTGTGCAGTTTTCCTTGATCCTACCCTCCAAGGTTTTCTCATACCCCCTTCTAACTCTGCTAAGTTCATTCTTCAGTTCCTTCCTGGCTACGTTGTAACCCTCTAGAGCCCTGTCCAATTCTTGCTTCCCCTCAACCTTAATTAAGCTTCCTTCTTCCTCTTGACTAGGTGTTACACATGTCTTGTCATCTCAGGTTCCTTCACCTTACCATCCCTTCCTTGTCTCAGTGGGACAAACCTATCCAGTACTGGTAGCAACTGCTTCCTAAACAACCTGCACATTCCTGTTGTGCATTTCCTTGAGAACATCTGTTCCCAATTTATGCACCGCAGTTTTTGCCTAATAGCATTGTAATTCCCCCTCTCCAATTAAATACTTTCCCATACCGCCTGCTCCTATCCCTCTGCATGACGACAGTAAAGGTCAGGGAGTTGTGATTACTATCGCCAAAATGCTTTCCCATCTAGAGATCTGACACCTGGCCTGGTTCATTACCAAGCGCTAAATCCAATATGGCCTCCCCTCTAGTCAGCCTATCTACATATTGAGTCAGAAATCCTTCCTGGAAACACCTGACAAAATCTGCTCCATCCAAACTATCTGCACTTTGGAGGTTCCAGTCAATATTAGGGAAGTTGAAGTCGCCCATTACAATAACCCTATTACTTCTGCACCTTTCCAAAATCTGCCTCCCAATCTGTTCCTCAGTGTCTCTGTTGCTATTGGGGGGTGTATAGAAAACTCCCAATAAAGTCACTGCTCCTTTCCTGTTTCTGACTTCCACCCATACTGACTCAGTGGACAAACACTCTTCGACGACCTCCCTTTCTGCAGCTATGATACCATCCCTGATTAGCAATGCCACTCCCCCCATCTCTTTTATCTCCCTCCCTATTTCTTTTGAAAAATCTAAACCCCAGAACATCCAACAACCATTCCTGCCCCTGTGTTATCCAAATCTCCACAAAGGCCACAACATCGTTGCTCCAAGTACTGATCCACGCCCTAAGTTCGTCACCCTTATTCCTGACACTTCTTGCGTTAAAATAGACACACTTCAACCTGTCGCACTGACCGCAATTTTGCCCTATCAACTGTCCGTCCTTCCGCATAGACTCTCTGAATGCTGTAGCTGTCTGTACACCAGCTACCCCATCCTCTGATCTGTAGCTCCAGTTCCCATTCACCTGCCAAACTAGTTTAAACCCTTCTGAAGAGCTCTAGCAAACCCCCCGCCCAGGATATTGGTGCAGCCCGTCCCTCTTGTATAGGTCTCACATTCCCCAGAAGGTATCCCAATGATCCACAAACCTGAAGCCCTCCCTCCTACACCAGCTCTGTAGCCATGTGTTCAGCTGCACTCGCTCTCTATTCCTAGCCTCACTAGCCGGTGGCACTGGTAGTAATCCTAAGATTACTACTCTGCTCGTCCTGCCTTTTAGCTTCTAAACTAACTCCCTATATTCATTTTTCAGGTCCTTATCCCTTTTCCTAGTTATGTCATTGGTTCCGATGTGCACCACAACTTCTGGCTACTCTCCCTCCCCCTTAAGAATCCTGTAGACACGATCTGAGACATCCCTGACCCTGGCAGGCAACATACCATCTGGGAGTCTCATTCGTGACCACAGAATCTTCTGTCTGTTCCCCTAACCATTGAATCCCTTATCACTATCACTCTCCTATTCTCCCCCATTCCCTTCTGAGTCACAGAGCCAGAGTCCTGGCCACTATGGCTTTTCCCTGGTAGGTCGTCCCCTTCATCAGTATCCAAAGTGGTATATTTATTATTGAGGGGACCAGCCACAGGGGATCTCTGCACTATTTGTCTTTCCCTCTCCTGACGGTCATCCAGCTACCTTTATCCTGTAACTTGGGTGTGACAACCTCCCTATAACTCCTCTCTATCACACACTCAGCCTCCCGAATGATCCTAAGTTCATCCAACTCCATCTCCAGTTCCCTAATGCGGTCTGTGAGGAGCTGGAGTTGGGTGCACTTCTTGCAGGTGAAGTCAGAAGGGACACTTGTAGTGACCCTTACCTCCCACATCCTACAAGAGGAGCATGCAACTGCCCTAGCTTCCATCCCCTCTACTCTAGATTGCTAAAAGAGATAAAGAGAAAGGTTAAAAAAATACTCACCTTACCAACCCTTCACACAGTTTTTTTTTGTTTAGAGGTAGAGGATGGGTGGGAGACACTACATGTGTAGTGTTTTGGGTTTAGCCACTGCCCAAACGTATTAGTTCACTTACCCAGCAGTCCCTGTGTCCGCATTTGCTCCTGCTCAGCCTTCGCTCCGCCTATTCGAGGCTAGGTTATTTGACATTTAGATCCTCTGCAATTGGCTTACACATGTAACAGCTCCACAGCTAACGTGATTTCCCTGGCCCTACGCTCATCCCTGGAATATCTGGACAAAGACACCTACGTCAGACTCTTGTTCATTGACTACAGCTCCATTTTCAACACCATAATCCCTTCCAGGCTGATCTCAAAACTCCAAGACCTAGGTCTTCGCTCCGCCCTCTGCAACTGGATCCTCAGCTTGCTGACCCACAGACCGCAATCAGTGAAGATAGACAACAGCACGCCCTCCACAATAACACTGAACGCTGGAGCCCTCCAGGGATGCGTCCTCAGTCCCCTACTGTACCCCCATACACCCACGACTGTATGCCCAAATTCTGAATGAACACAATCTACAAGTTTGCTGATAATATCACTGTGGTAGGATGGATATCAAACAACAATGAGTCAGAATCCAGAAAGGAGACAGAGGGCTTGGTGACATGGTGCAATGATAACAAACTCTCTCTCAATGTCAGCAAAACTAAAGAATGCCCCCATCTACATCAATGGAGTGGAGGTTGAGAGGGTTGACAGCAACGATAACCAACAATCTGTCCTGGATTTCCCATATAGATGCAATGTTCAAGGAGGCACAACAACACTTCTTCTTCTTCAGGTGACTCAGGAAATTTGGCATGTCCATAAGGTCCCTCACCAACCTTTACAGTCGCCATAGAAAGCATTCTATCCAGTTCATGACAGCCTGGTACGGCAACTGCTCTGCCCAGGAACGCAAGAAACTGCAGAAGGTTGTTTGCACAGCCCAGCCCATCACGGAAGCCAACCTCTCATCCATGGACTCCATTTACCTCTTGTTCCTGCAGAAAGGCTGCCAACATCACCAAAGATCCCTCCCACCCTGGTAATGCTCTACTACAACCTCTTCAGTCAGGCAGAAAATACAGAAGTGTGAACACATGCACCAACAGATTCAAGAACAGCTTCTTCCCTGTTGTTATTAGACTGATGAATGGACTCTCTAACTTTAAATAATGTTGATCTTGCTAATGTTGATTTTATTTCATGCACCTCCTGTATAGTATAAGCCTGTATACCTCGCTCTGTCTAAGCACCCTATGATCTGTGTGTCCTTGTTTGCTAAGATCTGCCTGTGCTGCTTGCAAAACAAAGTTTTTCACTGTATTTAGGGACACGTGACTACAATCAAATCAAATCAAATCAAATCAAAGTCAGATAAACATGTGGCTAAAGGGATGGTTTAGGAAGTGGGGCTTTAGATTTTTGGGACAGTTTCTGGGGTATGTGGGACCTGCACAAGCTGGAAAGCTTTCACCTGAACTGGAACGGGTCCAGTATCCTTGCTGGGAGGCTTGTTGTTGCTATTGGGAGGTTTTAAACTAAGAGTTTAAAAATAGAGTACACAGAGAAGACAGTTAGCTTAATGTCATTGGGAAAATGTTAGAGTGTATTATAAAGGAAGTAGTAGTAGAACATGTAGAAATATAGAAATTTAGAAATAAAAGCAGGCAGATTCACAGCTTCATGAAAAGGAAATCATGTATGATAAATGAATTACAATTCTTGAATAGGTAACAAACAGGATAGATAAAGGGGAACATGCAATATATTTGGGTTTCCAAAAGACATTCAATGAGGGAACACTCATAGGGCTACTTAATAAGTTAAGAGTCCATGGTTTGGGAGTGCTATATTAGCATGGATGAAGGATTGGCTAACTAATAGGAAACAGAGAATGGGGTTAAGGAGGGGGAGGACATTTTCTGGATGACAACCAGTAACTGGTGGAGTGCCACAGAGATCAATACTGGGGCCACAATTATTTACAATATATATTAACAAGTTTGATGACTGAAATAAATGGAGTACAACCAAGTTTGTGGATGAAACAAAAAATAGGTGGAATGGCAAATGAACAGGATAACACAGACAGGCTACGAGGGATATTTGACAGGTTAAGTGAGTAGATTAAAACTTTGCAGCTGTAATGGAATGTGGGAAAATGTGAGGTTATCCACTAGGAGGGCTCAATATTATTTAAATGGAGAGAGACTGCAGAAAGCTGCAACACAGAGAGATTTGTGGGTCCTCATGCATGAATTACAAAAAGCTAGCCTCCAAGTTCAGCAAGTAATAGTGAAAGCAAATGGACTTTTGGCTTTCATTTCAAAAGGAATGGAATATAAAAGTAGGGACATCTTGCTAAACTATACAAGCCACTAGTTAGGCCACCTGGAATACTGTGAACAGTTTTGGCCCTCTTATCTAAGGAAAGATATATTGGCATTGGAGGCAGTCCAGAGAAGGTTTGCAGGGCTTATCCCAGGTTTGAGGGATTTTCTTATGAGGACGAGTTGAGTAGATTTGGCTTGTACTTGTTGGAGTTTATAAGAGATGTCACCTTATTGAAACATAAAGCATTGCTGAGAGAGGTAAAGAAGCAAATTGCATTGACAGAAATTTTCTAGGCCTCTCTGAACACAGGATTAATCCCAGGGGAGTGGAGGATTGCAAATGTGACACTGTTGTTTAGGGAAGGGGCAACATCCAGGAAACTACAGACCTGACAGTTTAACATCAATAGTGGGAAAACTGGTGAAGGCCATCATGTGGCACAAGGTAAATGTACACTAAGAGAAAAATAAGTTAATACCAGACAGTCAACATGGCTTTGGCAAGGGCAGGTCGTGTCTAACAAATTAAATTATGTTCTTCGAAGAGGCGATACAGGCTGTGGAAGCTGTACATTTGGATTTTCAGAAAGCATTTGATACAATGCCACGTGGCAGGTTGATTAGCAAATTAGAAATGTTTGGGATTGGGCTTGGCAGCATGGATTAGAAGTTGGCTAAAGGTTAGGAAACAGAGGGTAGGTATAGATGGGCATTTCTCAGATTGGAGAGGAGTTGAAAGTAGTGTTCCCTCGGAATTAAAGTTGGGACCCTTGCTTTTTCTGATTTATATAAACATTTGGAGATGCACGTTGAGGGCAAAATCTCTAAATTTGCAAATAATACTAAGCTAGGGAGAACAGTGCACTGTGAGGATAATGTTGAGCAACTTCAGAGGGACATTGACAAGTTGCCCAATGGGCAGACATCTGGCAGATGAATTTTGATGCAGAGAAATGTGAGGTAATGCATTTTGGTAGAAGAAACATGGAGAGACAACACAGGCTCACTGGTACAACTTTGAGGCGAGTTCAGGAACAGAGAGACCTTGGGACTTACATGCATAATTTTCTGAAGGTGGCCAGGCAAGTTGAAACAGTTAAAAGAAGGCTTACATGATCCTTGGATTTATAAATAGAGGCATAGAGCATAAAAGCATGAAGTGATGCTACACCTCTACAAATCATTGGTCAGACCACATTTGGAGTATTGTGCTCAGTTCTGGCCACCTTATTTAAGAAAAGATGTTCAAACCCTGAGAGAGAGTTCACAGGAGATTTACAAGATAATACCAGGAATAAGGGATTTGAGATAAAAGGAAAGATTAAATAAATTGGACTTTTTCCCTTGGATCAGAGAAGATTAAGAGATGATCTTATTAAGGTGTTCAAAATTATGAACAATTTTGGCAGTGTAAAGAAGAATATTCTGTTCCCATTAGTTGGTATGTCAGTAACTAAGGGTCACAATTTCAAGATTGTCAGCAAGAGAGCCAGGAGTGGGATGAGGAGAAACTTCTTTACTCAGAGAGTTGTTAGGGTTAGGAATACGCTGACTAGGAGATTAGTGGATTCCATAGGGGATTTCAAAAGAGAGCTGGATACATATCTGAACATGATAAATTTAGACAGCTATGGAGATAGGGCTGGAGAACGGGACTAACTGGGTAACTCTTCTGGGAGCTGGTACAGACAAGATGGGTCAAATGGCCTCCTTCTGTACTGTAAATTCCATGATTCACTGCTTCTTAGAGGGCTTCACACAGTAGATGTGAAATGTACATTTTCCTTCTGGGAGAGTCTGGGTCCAGTGGGCATAATCGCAGAAAAAGAGGTCACCATTTAAGACTGAGATGAGGAAAATATTCTCTTCTCAGATTGCAGTGATCTGTGGAATTTCTTATTACAGAAGCCTGTCGTTGGGTTGTTAAGTATATTCGTGGTTGAGATTTTTAATCAGTAAGGGAATGAAATGTTTTGGGGAAAAAG
Source organism: Rhincodon typus (assembly GCF_021869965.1). Lineage (NCBI taxonomy): Eukaryota > Metazoa > Chordata > Chondrichthyes > Orectolobiformes > Rhincodontidae > Rhincodon > Rhincodon typus. The sequence goes on along the minus strand of NC_063353.1, from coordinate 214,806 downwards.
CAGGAAAGTGGAGTTAAGCGTTATCAGATCAGCCATGATCTCCTTGAATAGGGAGCAGACTTGATGGGCTGAATGGCCTACTTCTGCTCCTATGGTTTATGGCTTTATGGTGTTATGGAACATGAAAAAAATGAAAGATGGTCTCAATGAAACATATATGATTCTGAAGAGGTTTGACAATATAGTTACTGAAGACTTGCTCCCCCAGGCTTGGAATCTAGGAGATGGGAGCACAGTCTTAGACTATGAGGCTAATCATTTAGTGCTGAGCTGTGGAGAATTATTTTAATCTGTAGCTCCTTAGAATTCTTTATCCCAGAGGGTTTTGGATCCTCCTTTGCTGAATAGATTACACATTCATCCCCTCCTCCACTAATATAAATGGGATTCACTGTTCAAGATACACTGCAATAATTTACCAACGTTCCTCTGATAGCCCCTTCAAAATCTGTGACCTCTATGACATAGAAGGATGTTCCTCTCCAAGCCATTCATCATCCTGACTTGGAAATATATCGCTCTTCCTTTAGTGTCACTAGGTCAAAATCCTGGATCTAATCCCTACCAGCACTGTGGGTACCAGCACCAACTAAGTACATGGTCATCATCGATATACAAGACTCTGACTGATAGTTATGACTTAATTGGGATGAGTGTACCAATAATCAAGCCCCATTATTCCACAAGCTACAAATATCACAAATTTGTAATTACCCAATTAAACCATCAAGGTGATCAATTTGCCTGACTGCTATTCAGGACAAAAGTAATTCACATCATTTTGCATCACTAATTGAAAATCTCTCTTTTTATTGTAAGTACATATTCTCTAAAAAATGGCAACGAATTGGCAGATGACTAATTTACTTCTGTGTGACTTCATTCACACACACACACACACACACGCATGCACACTCATGACAAAAGACAGATGGGTTGATACAAATATTTGGGTTGAATAAATATAGACAGGAAAACCAAAATGCTGAAGATCAAGTGTCCAGATTGGAAGGTGGAGAGTTAATTCTCACAGTTCTTTTCATTTTAGCAATGATGACCCATTGCTATCGGGAGAGTGATTGTCATTCTACACCTCTATAGTTGATCGAGTGGACCGCAATGCTTTCCTGCATTAGAATTCTTTCTTTTCTGTTTCTTGGTTTTTCTGTCTCATCATTCACACCAAGAGGTGGGAGAAAGTGGGTTTTTCTGCCTGCTGGATTGGTTGGTTCTTGCACCAGTCTATAGAAAACTACAGCTCAACCAATCTGAGGGCTATCATCAGGAAGATTTTCCATCACTCAAAATCTGAAAAAGTCATAGATTCATACAGCACGGAAACAGACACTTTGGTCCAACTCATCTACGCTGGGCATACATCCCAAACGAACCTAGTCTCAGCATTTGGCCTATATCCCTCGAAACCCTTCCTAGTCAAATACCCATCCAGGTGCCCTATAAATGTTACAATTGTACCTGTCTCTACCACTTCCTCTGCCAGTTCATTCCATACATGCACCACCCCTCTGTGTGAAAAAGCTACCCCTCGGGTCCTTTTCAAATCTTTTCTCTCTCACCTTCAATTTATGTCTTCTAGTTTTAGACTTTCCCAACATAGAAAAAAGTCCTTGGCTCTTTACCTTATCCATGCCCCTCATGATTTTATAAACTTCTGCCCCTCAGCCTCTGATGCTCCAGGGAAAAAAGCCTCAGCCTTATTAGGATCTCTATGAATGTCCTGTACAGCTGGAACATGATGTCCTATACTCAATATTCTGACCAATGAAAGCAAGTGTGCAAAATGGCTTATTCACCATCCTGTCTACCTGCAACTTCACTTTCAAGGAACTATGCACCTTCACCCCTAGGTCTCTTCGTCCAGCAACATTCCCCGGGGACCAACCGTTAACTGTACAAGTCCTGCCCTGATTCGCCTTACCAAAATGTACCACCTCACATTCATCTAAATTAAATTCCATCTGCTACTTCTAGACCCATTGACTCATTTAATCAAGGTTTGGTTGTACTTTGAGATAATCTTCTTCACTACACCACTTATTTTGATGTCATCTGCAAACCTACTAACCATTCCTCCTATATTCATATCCAAATCATTTATATAAATGACAAAAAGCAATGGATCCAGCACCAATCCTTGTGGCACCGCTGGTTACAGATCTCCAGTCTGAAAAGCGACCCTCTATAACAAGCCACTGTCTCCTACCTTCAAATCAATTTTGTGTCCAGTTGGCTAGCTCCCCTTGGAACCCATGTGATCTAACCTAACTAACTAGACTACCATGTGGAACCTTGTTGAATGCTTTGCTGAAATCCATATAGACAACATCTACCGCTCTGCCTTTATCAATCTTCTTTGTCACCTCTTTAAAAGACTCAATCAATTTCCCGTGCACAAAGTCATGTTGACTATCCCTAATCCTTGCCTTTCCAAATGCATGTAAATCCTGTCCCTCAGAATCTCCTCCAACAACTTACCCACCACTGACATAAAGCTCACTAGTTCATAGTTGCCTGGTTTTCCCTTATCACCTTTCTTAAATAATGGCACCACATTAGCTAACCTCCATTCTTCTGGCACCTCACCTGTAGCTGTCATTGATACAAATATCTCAGGAAGGCGCTCAGCAATCTCTTCCCCAGCTTCTCACAAAGTTCTGGGAAAGAACCTGATCTGATCCCAGGGATTTATCTACATTTACATGTTTTAAGACGTCCAGACCTTCTCTTTTGTAATATGGATACTTTTCAAGACATCACCATTTATTTCCCCAAGTACTCTACCTTCCACTTCCTCCTCCACAGTAAATACTGATGTGAAATATTCGTTTAGTATCTCAACCATCTCCTGTATTTCAACGCATATATGGCCACGTTGACCTTTAAGGTGCCCTATTCTCTCCCTTGTTACTCTTTTGCCCTTAGAATACTTATAGAATCTCTTTAGATTCTCCTTAACAATCTCTTTGGATTCTCCTTAACTCTATTTGCCAAAGCTATCTCATGTCCCTGTTTTGCTGTCCTGATTTCCCTCTTAAGTATACTCCTACTGCCCTTATTCTCCTCTACGGCTGTACATACCTGATATATGCTTCCTTCTTTTTCTTGACCAGAGCCTCAATTCCTCTAGTCATCCAGCATTCACTGCACCTATCAGCCTCACCCTTCATACTAATAGGAACATACTGTCTATGATAACACAGTGTGAAGCTGGAGGAACACAGCAGACCAGGTAGCATCAGAGGAGCAGGGAAGTTGATGTTTTGGGTCGGGACCCTTCTTCAGAAATGGGGAGGGGGAAGGGAACTCAGAAATAGATAGATAGAGGAGGGGTGGGGCTGGGGAAGGTAGGTGGGATGGTGATAGGTGAGTGCAGGTAGGCAGTAGTAGGGATTGGTCAGTGAGGTGGGAGCGGCGGATAGGTGGGAGAGAAGATGGACAGGTTGTGCCAGGTCAAGTAGGCAGGGATGAGAGGGAGTGTGGAGATTTTGAAACTGGTAAAGTCCACATTTAGGCCATCGGGTTGTAGGCTCCTAAGGCAGAGTATGAGGTGCTGCTCCTCCAGTTTGTGGGTGGCGTCATTGTGACACTGGAGGATGCCCAGGATGGACATGTCACCCAGGGAGTGGGAGGGGGAGTTGAAATGGTTCGCAACTGGAAGATGTTGTTGTTTGTCACGAACAGAGCGCAGGCGCTCTACAAAGTGGTCTCTGAGCCTCCGCTTGCTCTCATCAATGTAGAGGAGGCCACATCGGGAGCAGCAGATGCAAGAGCCCACGTTGACGGATGTGCAGGTGAACCTCTGTCTAATGTGGAAGGTTTGTTTTGGGCCTTGAATGGACGTGAGGGGGGAGATGTAGGGGCAGGTGTAGCACATCCTGCGGTTGCAGGGAATGGTGCCGAGGGTGGTGAGGCTAGTGGGGAGTGAGGAGCAGATGAGGGAGTCGTGGAGAGAGCGGTCCCTTCGGAAGGCAGATAGGGGTGGGGAGGGAAATATCTTTTTGGTTGTGGGGTCAGATTGTAGGTGGCGGAAGTGGCGGAGAATGATATGTTGGATACGGAGGTTAGTGGGTTGATATATGAGGACAAGGGGGATTCTGTCTTTGTTTTTGTTGGGGGTAGGGTATGTGAGGACAGAGGTGCAGGAAACGCAAGAGGTGCGGTTGAATGCATTTTCAACCACTGAAGGGGGGACGTTGCAGTCCTTGAAATCGAAGGACATGTAGGATGTTCAGGAGTGGAACGCCCCATCTTGGGAGCAGATGCGGCAGAGGTGAAGGAATTGGAAATAGGGGATCACATTCTTACAGGAAGGTGGGTGAGAGGAGGTGTAGTCTAGGTAGCTGTGGGAGTTGGTGGGCTTGAAATAAATATCGGTTTCAAGGTGGTCACCAGAGATGGAGACAGAGAGGTCCAGGAAGGAGAGGGAAGTATCAGAGATGGTCCAGGTGAATTTGAGGTTGGGGTGAAAGGTGTTAGTAAAGTTGATGAACTGTTAAAGCATCTCGTGGGAACACGAGGCAGCGCCGATACAGTCATCGATGTAACGGAGGAAGAGGTGGGGGATAGCGCCAGTGTAACAGCGGAAAAGGGACTGTTCCACGTATTCCAGTGAAGAGGTAGGCATAGCTTGGGCCCATGTGGGTTCTCATGGCCACTCCCTTAGTCTGTAGGAAGTGGGAGGATTTAAAGGAGAAGTTGTTAAGGGTAAGGACGAGTTTGGTTAAGCAGATGAGGGTGTCGGTGGAGGGAGACTGGTTGAGCCTGTGGGAGAGGAAGATGTGGAGGGCTTTGAGGCCATCTGCATGGGGAATGCAAGTATATAGGGACTGGATGTCCATGGTGAAGATTAGGTGTTGGGGGCCAGGGAATTGGAAGTCTTGGAGGAGGTGGAGGGCATGGCTGGTGTCCCGGACGTAGGTGGGGAGTTCCTGGACCGGGGGGACAAAACAGAGTCAAGGTAAGTGAAGATAAGTTCAGTGGGGCAGGAGCAGGCAGACACAATGGGTCAGCCGGGGCAGTCAGGTTTGTGGATTTTGGGAAGGAGATAGAAACGGGCGGTGCGGGGTTGGGGAACGATGAGGTTGGAGGCTGTGGGTGGGAGGTCATCTGAGGTGATGAGGTTATGGATGATCTGGGAGATGATGTTTTGGTGGTTAGGGGTGGGGACATGATTGAGGGGGTGGTAGGAGGAGGTGTCAGAGAGTTGGCGCCTGGCCTCGGCGATGTAAAGGTCAGTGCGCCATAACACTAATGTGCCTCCCCTGTCCGCGGGTTTGATAGTGAGGTTAGGGTTGGAGCGGAGGGCTGCACATTTTGTGGGGGAGAGGTTGGAGTAAGTGAGGAAGGTGGAGAAGTTGAGGCGATCGATGTTGTGATGGCAGTTGGAGATGAAGAGGTCAAGGGAGGGTAGGAGACCATGGAGTGGTGTCCAGGAAGATGGGGTGTGTTGGAGGCGGGAGAAGCAGCTTGTGGAGAGAGGGTTAGACTTGTGGTTAAAGAAATAGGTGCGGAAGGGGAAGCAGGGAAAAAACTGTTTGACGTCCGAGCGTGAATGATACTCATTGATGTGGGGGTACAGGGGAATGAAGGTGAGTCCTTTATTGAGGACTGACTGTTTGTCCTCAGTGAGGGGGAGGTCTGGGGGAATGGGATTGTGAAGATCTGCCAGGGCTTGGGCTGGGGTTGGGTGTAGATCTGGTGGCTGGGTTGGAGCTGCGTGTGGGGGTAGAATTAGTGACATCGTCAGCAGCTTCGGCAGTGGGTGAGGCGATGTCAGCGGTGGGTGGGGGGATATCAGTGGTGGGTGGGGCGACATCGGCAGTGGGTGGGGCGACATTGGTGGTGGGTGGGGGGATGTCGGCGGTGGGTGGGGCGACATTGGAGGTGGGTGGGGGGGTGATGTCGGCAGTGGGTGGGTGGGGTGATGTCGGCGGTGGATGGGGTGATGTCGACGGTGGGTGAGGCGACATTGGTGGTGGGTGGGGTGATGTCGGCGGTGGGTGGGGTGATGTCGGCGGTGGGTGGGGGGATTATTATTCTTATAATTATTCTTATTCTTACTATTATTCTTATAGATATCTAATCTCTACTTACATTTTTGCTTCTCAGTTCCACCCTGATTGTTGATGGGCTTATAGTACAATCCCAACAAGGAAATCATCCCTTTCTTATTTCTCAGTGCCATCCAAATAATTTCACTGTACAGTGTCACAGGAATATCCTCCTTAAGTATAGCCGTAATGTTCTCTCTCACCAAAACGCCTGCCCCCCTCCTCTCTTGCCTTTCTTTCTGTCCTTCATATAGCATTTACACCCTGGAACATTAAGCTGCATCTACACCCTGGAACATTAAGCTGCCAATCCTGTCCATCCCTGAACCATGTTTCTTTAATAGCTAATGATATCTCAGTCCCATATTCCTAACCATGTCTTGAGCTCATCTGCCTTACCTGTCAGGCCTCTCGCATTGAAGTAAATGCAGTTTAATCTCTCAGTCTTACCTCATTCTCTGCCAAGGTCTTGCCTGCTTTGGTTATTTGACTTGCTGGTCTTATCTGCTGTCCCAGCCTCAGCCTTTTTCCTTTTCTCATGATTGTGTTGTTTCCCACCAATCCCATTTACTAGTTTAAAGCCATCTAAGTAGCTCTGGCAAATTTCCCCATAAGGATTTTGGTCCCCTTCCAATTCAGGTGGAACCTGTCCCTCTTATACATTTCATTTCTACCCTTGAAGAGATCCCAATGGTCCAAAAGTATGAATCCTTGACCCCCACATCAAACCCTCAGCCACGCATTCATATGCTCTATTCTCTCATTCCTACTCTCACTAGCATGAGAGATATTACTATTCACGAGGACCTATTTTTTAACCTCCTGCTAGTTTCTTCTATTCTCTCTGCAGGACCTTATCCTTCTCTTTACTTATGATGTTGGTACCAACATGCACAATGATCTCCTGCTGATCCCTCTCCCCTTTCAGAATATTCTACACCCTCTGAGAGCCATCCTTGATCCTGGCACCAGGAGGCAACGCGCCATCCTGATGTCTCGCTGACAGCTGCAGAAACGCCTGTCTGTGCCCCAGACTAGACAGTCCCCAATCGATCGCTTGGAACCTGACGTGCCCCTCATTACAGTCGTACTAGTCAAGGTACCAGAAACCTGGCTGTCACTGCTATACCTAACTGAGAGGCCATCTCCCCCTACAGTATCCAAAACAGCATACCTGTTTGAGATGGGGATAGCCACAGGAGACTCCTGCACTGTAAGGCTTCCTCTTCTACCATTCCTAGCAGTCAACCATCTACCTGAATGTATCTGCGGGTTTTTCTACTTTCCTGAAACTGACATCCATCACACCCCCTTGCTCTTGTAAACTCTTCATTGCCTCCAATTGCCACTCCAATGGATCCATATGGTTTGATAGGATTCACTGTGAAACACACTTCTTGCAGAGATAGTTTCCAGGAACATTCAAATTCTCCTTGATCACCCACATCGGACCAGAAGAGCACATCATCCTATTAAAAGCCATTTCTACTGTTTTAACAAACTACTGACCCAGGAATTACCTAAAAAACAAACATCACACCCTTTGCTCAAAAATACAGAATTAGCACAGTCCTACTGATCAAAAACACTGCTGTGGGATAACTTAATACCAATCTTTAATATTAAAATTCAATCAAGAGGGAGATCACAGTATAAACGTTAAAAAAAAAGTTCTCATCTCACTCACTATTATAGATTTACAAAAAAAGACAGATTAAGATTTAAAAGTTTTATAAGTCTTAGCTGATGACTTAGCTGATCAGGCTCAAAAACCAAAGGTCAACATCTTCTCCTGTAATTTCAGGCAGTTTTTTTTTCTAAATCACTAATACCTCTACAGCTGCACCTGAAGATATTAGAACTCCCTTGTCAGTTATGAAACTTCACTGCTTGTTTGTTATATCAGTGAAACCCAATATCCAGAGCCCTTGTGCAATTTCTCAGTCTGACAGCTGTGAAACTACACTTGTTAGTATGCTTCATGAAAAGCCAATCTCTGAGCCTTATCCAATTCCTCAGTCTCCGACCTTGCCATGTGATTGCTCTCCCAAAATCCTCTCTCCACCCTCCCTTTAAAAGTATCTTTGTTTTTGATTTCTTTTTAAAAGTTCCAAAAAAATGCAAAATTTGTAAAAAAAAAATCAGCAACTACTGCCCCAAGGAAGTCATTAAATCCAGCTGAGTGCTGAAAAATCACCTCAAAATTTTGGTGCCACTCTGATTCCACAGTGCAACAACATCACTGTTCCAAAAGCAAGTTAGTCTTGTACAGCTAAAAATGTGCACGAATTGATTTCTCCAAAGTGTAAAACTTCACCTACATAGTGTCTGAATTCCATTTCCATTTTTACACCAAAATGGAAAACTATGTGATCCCTTGTGACTAATCTGTCTTTATGTGTTAATGTCTACATGCTCATGTGAGTCTTCCAGAATATGCAATGCATTCTGTTTTCACTCACTCTGCTCTGTTTTTGCTTAGAGATGTACAGTGCCTAGACATCATTGGAAGGTTTCTCCAGAGTCTTGAAGTCTTAGACAACAACCACCGACTTCTCAAGAGCAATTATGAATGTACAAATTATGCTGGCCTAGGCAGTGACACCCACTTCCCATGAAAGAATGAAAGAAGTGGAATGTAACGTGGGAAAATGTGATGCAGTCTAGTTCGACAAGATGGAAGGAAAAACAGAATATTATTTAGACAGAAAGATTGCAGAATGCTGTGAAATGGAGGTTACGCAAATCTCAAAATATGCATGCCTGTACAGCAAGTGGTTGGGAAAACATGGAAAGCTGGTCTTTATTGCAAGGGGAATAGAGTATAAAAGTAGGGAAGTCTTGCTACAACTTTATAGGATCTGGGTGAAACTACATCAAGAGTATTGTGTATTCTTGGATTAGAAAAAGTAGACAGTAAAACTATAGCAATGGTACAAAGAGAACATTTTTCCTTGGACTGTACCAAGAGAGAGATGATTCAGGACAGTAATGAAAGCTCATTTTTGAAGGTTGACAAGGAGAATGAGACTGCTGCAGGCTCTGAGTAATTTATCTCGAAAGGATACGTGTTTCCTTATGCTTTGAGGTAAACCAAAACAAATATTGAGGACACTGTGGCAAGTCAGTCAATGATACTGCCTGTTGAAACTGCTGATGCTGGAGTCAGAGATAACACAGTGTGGGGCTGGAGAAACACAGCAGGCCAGGCAGCATCAGAGGAGCAGGAAAGTTGACATTTCGGTTCGGGACACTTCTTCAGAAATGTCCCATTTGACATTAAAAACTGGCCCCATTTTTGAAGAAGGGTCCTGACCCAAAACATCAACTTTCCTGCTCCTCTGATGCTGCCTGGCCTGCTGTGTTCCTCCAGCCCCACACTGTGTTATCTCTGATTCCAGCATCGGCAGTTCTTACTATCTCAGAGTGAGTTATAACCCCACTGCGAAGCCTCTTCTAGGGATGCCTACCTTGAAGAAGTTATCCTCCTCCCTCCGGAAAGACCTCAGTGGATCTCTGTCCCACTGCAACCCTCTGGTAATCTCTTCGGCCCTGAAACTGCTCGACCACATGCTGAAGCAAACCAGGTACTACAGCCACATTGCCTTTCTCAGTACCTGCCTATGGAACAGGATCATCCCCAATGGACTCCAGTCTATATTCAGGCCATCCCAATTTGGCCCCGACTGCGACAAGCTCTACATACACAAAATCCAGATCCTCCAAAAATGGTTTTCTCTGCGGCTCCTCAAGCACACGCTCTCAGCAATGCGCTGGCATCTTCTGGCACTACAATCAACCTTACCCCAGCTCAGAGCCTCCCTCTCCCAGACCTGCAAAGTACCTCTTCTGTTTTTCATTCTTCGCAGGATCCACAACCTCAACCAATGATTTTACTCTGCCCTATCTGACATTAAAAACCGGCCCCATTTCTGAAGAAGGGTCCTGAACCAAAACGTCAACATTCGTGCTCCTCTGATGCTGCCTGGCCTGCTGTGCTCGTCCAGCTCCACACTGTGTTATGCCTGATGATATTTTTTGTTTTACAGCTGGATTAATGATGAAGAAAATTATTATACATGGAGGTTATGAACCAGGATCATTATACGTTATATATATTTTATCACAGAGTGACTTGCTAAATGGAGAAGTGTTGGTTGGCTTACTGAAACAAATTCCCATTGAGAGAATTGATTTTCTTATGGGAAATAACTTGGTAGGTTCAAGAATATTGGCTTCACCAAAGATGGTAGAACAACCAGTGGAGATAAAAGAAACCGAAACAAAAAGAACATCCTGGATTGTTATAACAGAACTGTAAGCGGCATGGTGGCTATGGGCAGCACTGTGGCTATGGGTGGCATGGTGGTTAAGTGGTTAGCACTGCTGCCTCAAAGCGCCAGGGACTCAGGTTCAATACCAGCCTTGGACGACTGTCTGTGTGGACTTTGCACATTTTCCCTGTGTCTGCTTGGGTTTCCTCCAGGTGCTCCGGTTTCTTCCCACAATCCAAAGATGTGCAGGTTAGGGTGGATTGGCCTTGCTAATTTGCCTGTAGTGTCCAGGGATGTGTTGGTTAGCCATGGGAAATGCAGGGTTACAGGGAAAGGTTAGTAGAGGGTTGGTTTAGACCTGTTGGGCTGAATGGCCTGTTTCCACACTGTAGGGTTTCTATGATGATTCTATGAAGCAAAATACTGTGGATGCTGAAAATCTGAAGCAAGCACTGAGAATGCTGGAGAAACTCAGCAGGTCTGGCAGTATCTGTAGAGAGAGTTAGTGTTGCAAGTCCATTGAGACTCTTGTTCAGAACCGAAAGGGGTTGGAAAATGTGATTTTTTAAATACTTTTGCAGAGACAGAGAAAGGACAAGGGGAATAGATTGTGTTGAGAGCCGCACAAAAGACAAAAGGGTTATTAATTATTGAGGTAGAGAAAAAGAGATGTAAAATAGGTGTATTGACATAAGGTTAAATGAGCTGGTGGAGTGGGGGTTGTGGTAGAGGTTGGAGATGGAGAAGAATGTAAGAAAAGTGGAGGTCGGATATCATGCAGTCAGTCCATGAGGTTGCAAAATTTAATATGGAGTCCTTGAGGCTGTAAAGTGCCTAAGTGGAAAATGAGGAGTTGTTCTTCGAGCTTGTGTTATGTTTTGTTGAAGATTGCAGCAGGCCTAAGACTATCTGATAGCATGAGAACAAAGGGGGTTATTGAAATGGCAAACAATGGAAGGTTGAGGTCATTCCTATGGACAGAGCAGAGGTATTCTGCAAAGCAGTCACCCAGTCTGTATTTGGTCTTGCCAATGTAAAGGAGACTGCATTGTAAGCAACGAGAACAGTAGGTGAGATTGTAAGAAGTATAAGCAAAAACACTGCTTCACCTGCAAGGTGCGCTTTGGGCTGTGGGACAGTGATGAGGGAGGAGTGAACGGACAATTATTACACCTTCTGCCAAAGCATGGAAAGCTGCCATGGGTGAGTGAGGAAGTATTAGGAGTGATGGAGGAGTGGTTCAGGTGTCTCAAAGGCAACAGTCTTTGTGGCATACTGATATGCTGGGGGTGGGGGGAAGATATGTTTGGTGGTGGCATCCTTTTGGAGGTAGAGGAAATGGCAGAGGACAGTCCATTGAATGTGGATGGGAAGTGAAGACAGTTCTGGGCTAGAGGAGAAGTGGTGAGGGCAGAGGTTGGGAAATAGGTCAGAGACATCTGACGGTCCTGTCAACCACTTTGGGGTTGACTTCAATCCTCAGTTGGGGAGAAAGGAGGTCATGTTGGAGGCACACCAGTCACACCAGTTGGTGGCATCTTTGGAATAGATTTGAAGGAGAGGAAAGATCTGGGATAATGGATGGAATCCTTGCAGGAAGTAGTCTACTTATTTTATTCATTAAATTTAATCAATTGAAAAAAAGTTAATGAATAAAAATTCAGAAACATCGCTTCCCATTTATGCTTCAAATGTCCAAGAAAACCTGACTAATGCATATGGTTCAGCTAATAAACATCTGAGAGCGGTTCAATAAATGATGAAATCTAGAGCAGACCAAAAAACCAATGTTGGATATTTTGTCGCAGGAGATAAGGTGTTAGTGTGTTGCCTGTCTCTGGGAATCAGTAACACAAAATTCACTGGACTTTATCAAATTAAGAAGAAACTCCAAGATATAAATTATGTACTGAGTACTTTGGACAGGAGAAACAGTCAGTGACTGTGTCATACTGACACATTGTAAAGATTATGATAGGGATGATAGTCAGAAGGACCGTGTACTTAGAATAGGTAAGGAAGTAGGGAGTGAGATAGAAACACCAGAGCATCAAGAGAATGAATTGGAAATTCAAAATTCAAAAGTTAATTTTCAAACAATCACATTGAGATATACTGAGATACTTAAAAAGTTAGATAACATCATGTTCGATCTTTCAGAAAACTATTGAGGTGACTTATGAAGTCCATTATATAGTGGTAGTTAGTACTGTTGCCTCACAGCGCCAGGTTTAATTCCAACCTCGGGCAACTGTCTGTGTGGACTTTGCACATTCTCCCTGTGTCTGCATGGGCTTCCTCCGGGTGCTCCAGTTTCCTCCTACAGTCCAAAAATGTGCAGGTGAAGTGGATTGGCTGTGCTAAATTGCCCATAATGTCCAGGGTGGGAAATGCAGGGAAAGGGTAAGGGGTGGGTCTGGGTGGGATGCTATTTGGAGGGTCTGTGTGGACTCAATGGGCTGAATGGCCTGCTTCCACACTATATGAATTCAATGTTTCTAACTATAAATCAATTTGTGGGAATAGGCAAGAAAAAATCGCTTTGGCTGTTGATGGTGTTGATATCGGGGATACATTGCCTATAAAGCAATATCCATACAGACCCAATCCAGAATGATTAGCTCAGGTGAGGGAGGAGATTAATCTTATGATGGACAATGACATCATTGAACCAAGCCACTGTGCTAATCTCTTGTCATTCAGAGGCCAATCCTAAGATTTTTGAGAAATTTAACTTTCAAAGTCAAGAAAGTGATTTTTCCAAAAGCCCTACTTCAAGATATGTTTCACTGCATATATGTCCGTCACATGGACACAGAAAGAAAACGAAAGATTGGCACATCTTTATAGATGCTGGACCATCTATTGGTCCAGCACATATAAAGATATTGACCAACTGATAAAATTGTATGAAACACGTAAACTCCATCAACTTCAACAACCAAGAGAACCTCTTATCCCCCATGAAATTCAACATTCTACCCAATATATTCCATGTCCAAGGGTACAAACGACTGACAGATTCTTTCACTAAGCTCCCTTTTGTGACACAAAGTAAGGATACAACTAATGCAGCAGTTGTTGACATATCAACTGCCATATTCAGTACGTCCAGTCTTTCTCAGCAAATTGTGTCTGGCAATAAACATTAATGCACCCTTCGAAGGTGTGCAAGAATTGGAGCATTCAACACAAATTATCTCCTCTTCTCACTATCTTCAATCTAATGGTCCAATTATTAGCCTTGTGGAAAAATGTGGGTTGGTTAGTCACCATAGAGGTCGGCGCTGGGACCTTTGTTATTTGATATTTACATAAAATGATCTGGTTGTGAATATACAAGGCATGTTTAATAAGTTTGCAGGTGATACAAAATTAGGAGGCATCGTTGATAATGAAGAAGGTTATCAAAAATTACAGATGGACCTGGATCAGATGGGGAAGTGGGCTGAGGATTGGCAAATGCAATTCAATCCAGATAAGTGTGAGGTGTTGCATTTTGGAAAGTCAAACCAAGGTAGGACTTATACAATAAATGGCAAGGTCCTGAGGAGAGTTGTGGAACAGAAGGGTCTAGGAGTACAAACGCATTGTTCATTAAAAACGGCTTACAGGTGGACATGGTGGTGAAGAAGGCACTTAGCATGTTGGCCTTCATCGGTTGAGGCATTGAGTATAGGAGTTGGGATGCTTATACAGTTGTATAAGTTGTTGGTGAGGCTGCACTTGGAGTATTGTGTACAGTTTTGGTCACCCTGTTATAGAAAAGACATAGTTAAACTGGAAAGTGTGCACAGAAGATTTGAGAGGATGTTGCCAGGACTATTAGGCCTGAGTTATAGGGAATGGTTGGCCAGGATAGGACTTTATTCCTTGGAATGTAGGAGAATGAGGGGTGACCTTATTGAGGTGTATAAAATCATGAGGGGCATAGATAGGCTGAATGCATATAATCTTTTCCCAGGGACGGGGAATTGAAAACTAGAGGGCATAGGTTTAAGATGAGAGGGGATGGATTTAAGAAGGACCTGAGGGGCAACTTCTTCATGCAGAGAGTGGTGCCAGAGAAAGTGGTTGAGGCAGGTACAATAGCAACATTTAAAAATCATTTGGATAGGTACATGGATGAGAAGGGTTTAGAGGGTTATGGGCCAAATGTGGACAATTGGAACTAGTTGAGTGGACACCATGGTCAACAGAAAGGAATAATTTGATTAGGGATAGTCAACACAGTTTTGTGAAGGGTAGGTCGTGCCTCACAAAACTTATTGAGTTCTTCGAGAAGGTGACCAAACAGGTGGATGAGGGTAAAGCGGTTGATGTGGTGTATTTGGATTTCAGTAAAGCGTTTGATAAGGTTCCCCATGGTAGGCTATTGCAGAAAATACGGAGGCATGGGATTGAGGGTGATTTAGCGGTTTGGATCAGAAATTGGCTAGCTGTAAGAAGACAGAGGGTGGTGGTTGATGGGAAATGTTCATCCTGGAGGTCAGTTACTAGTGGTGTACCTCAAGGATCTGTTTTGGGGCCACTGCTGTTTGTCATTTTTATAAATGACCTGGATGAGGGCGTAGAAGGATGGGTTAGTAAACTTGCGGATGACACCAAAGTTGGTGGAGTTGTGGATAGTGCGGAAGGATGTTGCAGGTTACAGAGGGACATAGATAAGCTGCAGAGCTGGGCTGAGAGGTGGCAAATGGAGTTTAATGCGGAAAAGTGTGAGGTGATTCACTTTGGAAGGA
>NC_063353.1:137257-199619 GCF_021869965.1 Rhincodon typus | reverse complement strand
TGTTAGGTTTTATTGGTAGAGGGATTGAGTTTCGGAGCCATGAGGTCATGTTGCAGCTGTACAAAACTCTGGTGCGGCCGCACTTGGAGTATTGCGTACAGTTCTGGTCACCGCATTATAGGAAGGATGTGGAAGCATTGGAAAGGGTGCAGAGGAGATTTACCAGGATGTTGCCTGGTATGGAGGGAAGGTCTTATGAGGAAAGGCTGAGGGTCTTGAGGCTGTTTTCGTTAGAGAGAAGAAGGTTAAGAGGTGACTTGATAGAGACATACAAGATGATCAGAGGATTAGATAGGGTGGACAGTGGGAGCCTTTTTCCTCGGATGGTGATGGCTAGCACGAGGGGACATAGCTTTAAATTGAGGGGTGATAGATATAGGACAGATGTCAGAGGTAGGTTCTTTACTCAGAGAGTAGTAAGGGTGTGGAATGCCCTGCCTGCAGAAATAGTAGACTCGCCCACTTTAAGGGCATTTAAATGGTCATTGGATAAACATATGGATGATAATGGAATAGTTTAGGTTAGATGGGCTTCAGATTGGTTTCACAGGTCGGCACAACATTGAGGGCCGAAGGGCTGTACTGCGCTGTAATGTTCTATGTTCTATGTTCTATGGACCAGTTTGGGCCAAAGGGCCTGTTTCCATGCTGTATTATTCTATGAGTCTATGATTAGGAACAGCCAGCATGGATTTCTAAAGAGGAAATCATTAAGTATCTTACTGGGGTTTTTTTTTTGAAGAAGTAACAGATAGGGTCAATGAGGGTAACACTGTTGATATTGTTTACGTAGACTTTTAATAGACATTTGATTCTGTGCCAGACTCAAACTTGTGAGAAAAATTACAGTTCATTAAAACAGATTAAAAGGGACAATAGCAACAATGAATACAAATTGGCGGTGTGGTAGGAGACAGACAGTAATGGTCAATGGACATTTTTTGGGATGGTGGGAGGTTTGTAATGGTCAGTATTGAGAACGTCACTTTTCATGATTCCCACTACAGATCAGGAGACAATTTCAAAGTTTGTGGATGATATGAAATTTGAAAGCACTGTAAACTGTGAGGACGACAGTGAGCAACTCCAAAAGGAGTTGGTAGAATGGAGAGATAGGTGGCAGATGAAGTTCAATGCTAAGAAATGTGAATGGATGCATTTTGGTTCGGAAAAAAATGGGCAGACAATGCAAAATGTGGGAAATTATACTTAAGGTGTACAGGGAGCAGAGAGACCTGGGTGTGTACGTGCACAGATCATTGAAGATGGCAGATGGAGAGATTAGTTAATAAAGCGTACATTTCCTGGGTTTTATTAATAGGAGCATAAGTCATGCTGGACTTATACAAGATACTTGTTAGACCGCAACTGGAATATTGTGTACAGTTCTGAGTACTATTCTATTGGAAGATGTACTGATTGTAACAAGGTCAGCCAGGCGGACCTCATAGAATATGACTTCGCTGATTCAGGTTGTTAATCTGGTCCAATCAGGGAGCCCTGCCTGACAGATAAGAAAATGTGTGTCAGACATTCTTTTGAGTCTGAGATTTGGCTCTGAGGGAGCTGGATAAGTGCCAAGGACTCTCCACGCATAAATAAAGGGTGACTTGGTGACAGGATGCCGGCCTCTATGGAGTTATTTCATTAGTGACAAAAGAAAACAGGATGCTCCTGAAGAAATTCGCTCTCAACAGGTCATCTTTGAGTTGGCGGTAAGCATTTCTGGCATCATGCCTTTGTTTGGGGAGCTTGACTTGTTTGATCTTGCCTTCAAAGATTGGGCCCAATATGTGGAAAGAATGCATTCTTTTTTTCCAGGCAAATGATATTGGGCCAGAGGAAAAGCAATGAGTAATTCTCCTGACAGCTTGCGGACTTGTAGTATTGTCGGTTATTAGGAGCTTAACGTTCCCTGAGGCACCAGATACTAAAACCTTCTCAAGAGTTGACGGATTTAGTTAAGGAATATTACCTCAAACCTCCTTTAATTTTGAGACATGATTGGTTTTATTTGGCTATTTGAGAACTAGGGGCATCTGTATTGGGATTTTTAATGAGGATAAGACGGCTGGCAGAGACATGTGATTTTGGTTTAACCTTTAATGAGATACTGAGAGATCTGGTGGAAAGAGCAGTCCAAACGTTGAAGGTAGTCTTAAAGAAACAGCCAACAGTTTCACTTGATATCAATCTGTCCCCATTCCTGTTCAATTCTAGGACCAGCCCTCACACAACTACAGGGATAACTCCAGCAGAGTTGCTGATGGAGAGAAGACTCTGCACCATGTTAAATCTGATATTCCCGGACCTGATGGAAGGGTGAAACGGCAGCTGGAATGCCAGTGCTGGCCACGTGCTTCCTCGAAGTGCGAGAGACAATTTACTTCAGGGGACAAAGTTTGGTGTTGAAACCTACGTGGGTACAAGGCGAGGTTGACATGGGGTCAAGTCCCATGACACATAAAGTTTGGGTAGGTGAGGCATTCCTGAACAAACATGTGGATCACATGAAAGCTAATACCTCACAAAAGGTACAGGAGCAAAACACTCCTGGCCCCTCAGAACACCCAGAAGGCTGTCAGAAACTGTGTTCTCTCCCTCTGTTGAAGAAACCGCAGAGACTGAGATGGATGCAGCCTCGATACCACTACCACCTGAAGAGGAGGAGGAAACTCTCCTGAGATGCTCCGGGCGCAAGAGATGGGCTACGGTCTGGTACACACTGCCTGTGTCCGAGTCAGAGTTGGAGGGAGTGGGCCTGCAAGCCTACATCCAAGGTCTTGGGCAGAGGCTTATCGTGATTGGAATGAGGGCCAGGGCTCTGTGGATCTGATTGACAATGAGATCCTTGATTGGTGTTGTTAACCTGGGTCAATCAGGGAGCCCTGGCTGACAGATATAAACAAGAGCTTCAGTGAGTCTCCTCATTCTAGGGGCTGGCTCTGAGCTGGCTGGTCAGAGCTGATGTACTCTGTACCTTCAAATAAAGGGTGACTTGGTGATGGGATACTGGCCTCTGTGTTGTTATTTTAAGTTACATAAAGGGAAAGTGGGTGGTCAAGAGCAATGTTGACATACTAAAGACTGAAAGTGAAATATTGTCAATGAGGAAATGGCAGACATAATGAATAATTATTTGCCTCTGTGTTTACAGTGGAAAAGGAGGATAGCTTGCCAGAATCCCAAGGAAATTAACAGTGGATCAGGAACAGGGACTGAATAAAATTAATGTAAATAAAACATTGGTAATGAGAAAGTTAGTGGATTTAAAGAGTGATAGATCCCCGGGACCTGACTGTTTCGACCTCAGGGTGTTAAAGGAAGTAGGGGAGCACATTGTAGATGCCCTATCTATAGTCTTTCAGAGTTCCCTAGATGCAGGAGTCACCTGCATCTACTGATGACACAAAGTTAGGCAGCATTATAGACAGTGTAGATGATAGCATAAAATTACAAAGGGATATCGGTAGACAGTTACTCAAATCTGGAATCAAACACAGCTCTCTGGTACTGTGAGGCAGCAGTGCTAATCATTGAGCCAGTCAGTTTGGGCTTAGATCATAGATATTAAGTAGATTGCTTTGTTGTTCACCCAGGTTATGCTAGTTACATTATTAATAATAAATTGTTAATTTCTGTTTAAATTATAAAGTTGGTATTTGATATCTGTGAAAATTTGGTTAGGAACAATTAAGTGATGTTGCCTGGTATGGAGGGTGCTAGCTATGAAGAGAGGTTGAGTAGATTAGGATTATTTACATTAGAAAGATGGAAGTTGAGGGGGGACCTGATTGAGGTCTACAAAATCATGGGAGGTATAGACAGGGTGGATAGTAAGAAGCTTTTTCCCAGAGTGGGGGACTCAATTACTAGGGGTCACGATTTCAAGGTGAGAGGGGAAAAGTTTAAGGGAGATATGCGTGGAAATTTCTTTACTCAGAGGGTGGTGGGTGCCTGGAACGCATTGCCAGCGGAGGTGGTAGAGGCGGGCACAATAGCGTCATTTAAGATGTATGTAGACAGATCCATGAATGGGCAGGGAGCAGAGGGATACAGATTCTTGGAAAATAGGCGACCGGTTTAGATGGAGGATCTGGATCGGTGCAGGCTTGGAGGGCCGAAGGGCCTGTTCCTGTGCTGTAATTTTCTTTGTTCTTTGTTCTTTGATCTTGAGGGTCATTGAATGCTTTAATTTTGCTGTGTTGTGAATCCAAAGATAGAAATGTTCATTTGGTTTAGTTTGCTATCCTTATGTTGTAACTCTCTGGGCGGTTTCTTATTTTCATGGTGTTGTATAACTATAAATTGTTCTCGCCAATTGCTGAAACCATAACTGTAACCCGAATGCAGGGCAAGAACTGCATTGCCTACCATTGTCTTGCTGATTGTGCCTCTTAACCTTTGATTCCTCCAAGATATAAGCAACATCTTACAGTCTGAAGTACACTGCTGAATATATAAGGTCATTGAGTCTCTGTATATAGGTACAGCTTCATCTCATTTCCTTTCACCAGACACAAGTTGAAGGAATGAGCTCAAGGATTTACATAGATTGAAATTTGGTCATGTGCAGGATGCCTCACTTGCATCAACTCAACCATTTTCCTGAAAAGAAAGGGATTTCACTTGCTTAATGTTCAGCTTCTGTGTCACCACAAGCTGGTTTTTGTACGTTATCCTGAGAGCAATTATACTTTATTCATTGTAATTTTTTTTTTTTTAAACAGCCCTTTGTGTCTGTTGCGCTTAGGTCGAGGGTCAGTGGATATTAATGGGTGACGAACGTTGTTCACTTGATGTTAGCATCAGACCATTACCTATTCACTCGTTGTGTGGTGTCTCTTTGAAATTAACTCCTCTATGAAAGAGATGTGGCTAGTGACTTTTTAAAAGGGCCGCTTTTTTTAAACATCCAGGGGAAGGCGATGGCTGACTGATATTGTCACTAGACTAGTAATCCAGAAACCCAGGTAATGTTCCGAGGACTGAGGCTTGCCCACCATGGCACATATTGAACTCAATAAAAACCTGGAATTATATGTTAAATCATCACCATGAAACAACTGTCTTAAAAATCCATCTGGTTCACTAATATCCTTTAGGGAAGGAAACTGCCACACTACGTGACTCTAGACCCAAAGAAATGTGGTTGAATTGTATCAACTGCTACAAAGCCTACAGAAAGGAATGAAATCTGACGGGCAATCTGTCTTTGACTAAGGCACTAACAAACGCATCCCAGTTTATGCTGCAAAGTCCTCCTAACCAACATTTGGAGATTTATGCCAAAATCGGAAGAGCAACCTCACAGACTCATCAAGCAACAGCCTGATATAGCCATACTCACAGAATCATACCTTATAGACAATGTCTGAGAGACCTCCATCACCAGCCCTGGATATGTCCCGTTCTAGCAGCAGTTTACGCCCAGTGGAGGTGGTGGCCCAATGGTACACAGTTGGGAGGGAGTTGACCTGGGAGTCCTCAACATTCATTCTGGACCCCATGAAGTCTTATGGCATTAGGTTAAACATAAGTAAGGAAACCTCCTGTTGTTACCATGTTCCACCAGCCCACAGCTGATGAATCAGTGTTCCTCCAAGTTGAGGAGGAAGCACTGAAGGAACGGCGATATGTTTCTAATTTAGGATGGTGAGTGGCTTGGGTGGAACTTGCAGCTGGTTGTGTTCTCCTGTATCTGCTGCTTTGTACTTCGAGCTGGAAGTAATCATGGATTTGTAGGTATTGTTGAAGGAGTCTTGATGAGTTGTGCACCGTGCTTCCTGTTTAGTACAGCATTATTTGCAAAATATTTAATCTGGCAAGTTGCACTTCCATGAGAACGCAAATCAGTCTAACGTATTACAAAATGGTTCCTGTGTTTGGAAGCTCAGTGTGCCTTCAATATATTGCAACCTTAATTGCCTCCTTTGATCCCTCCAGACCTTTCACCTACAGCAATATGTACTCACCAGCCTCACTTCCCACTGCCCACCGCTGTTATCTGTTGGGCACCACTTCTTATTGGATCATTGAATGGAAACAATGGAGCAATTAGCAAAGCTAAAAATAGCAATGTTAAGATAAATCTTCATTCTTATCAGCAAGATCCTTCCCAAATCCTATGAATAAATTGTGCTGATTTACCCTTCTCTCTCTCTTTCATTTAATCTTTCCTCTTTCCTCATTCCAGTCCAATCAAGGTGATCAGTTCCTTTTCTGTTTGCTTAATCTGATTTTCTCTTCCCTTGTCATAAAACAATGGGTGTTGCTGAGAGATGGTTCAATAAACTGCAAGACAAACTCCTTCCTCACATCTTGAATATCTAACCTCAAATCTCAATCGGAATCTGTTTGTGGTTAATTATTACAACTGCAGCAGAAAGGATTGTCTCTAAACACTATAAAAGAGTCTGATCAGTTTCACTTAACAAGACAGCATCTTCAGCCGTTAACCTTCAGAATTTGACCTCACTTGTATTCATCAGAATACCACAGGTAAAATCTTCCATGATTTTAATCTGTATAGTGCATATGGTGTAAACTGGATGTTCGGTATTATAGCAGAAATCTAAAATATTACAGAATGTTAGATGCAATAATTTCTTTATTTGATTGTCCAATTCTCTTCTTTGTAAATGCAAAGTCCTGGACCTGGAGTGTACCATCATCAATCACTCCACTACACGGATGGCATTATATTAGCTGACAGCTGCCAACAAGGCAGGGTAGTGGGTGAAACTACTGTCCTCAGTATCCTCAAATTGGGGAACAAAATATTTGTTCAGGGTTACATTGGGTTACACAGGATACAGGTCACTAAAACAGGCCATTCAGCCCATTCTGGTGTTTATGCTCCATTTCAGCCTCCTTCCACCACACTCCCGACTTATAGGGTCAAAGAGTCATACAGCACAGAAACACACCCTTTGGTCCAACTCGTCCTTGCTGACCAAGTTTCCATAACTAAAACTAGTCCCATTTGCCTTATTTTGGCCCATATCCCTCTAAACCTTTCCTATCCATGTATCTGTTCAAATGTCTTTTAAATGTAACTGTACCTACATCTACCACTTGGAAGTGTTTGTGCACCACGTCCATTAAATTTCCTATAAGAATATTCCCCATAACATTCACATTCACTATCTTAAGCCATATCCACTGATTTCCTGTAACATGCATTGTAATTCCCTCTAACAGCATTCATTGTATTAACCATAAAAGCCACTGTTTTCTCCCCAGTAACAATTCAAGGATCTTCTCAAACATATATCTGCAGTAGAAAACACTGAACTATGATTTCTTGCCTTTCTGCTGTTTGTCCCTTTTTTTTATTCGTTCATGGGTTATGGGCATCGCTACCTGGTCAGCATTTATTGTTAGTTCTGAGTTGACCTTGTGAAGGTGGTGTTGAACTGTCTTTTTGAACAACTGCAGTCCATTTGCTGTACATAGATCCACAAATGCTGTTAAGGATGGAATTCCAGGATTTTGACCCAGCGACAGTGAAGAAATGGCAATATATTTTGAAGTCAGGATGGTGAGTGGCTTGGAGGGGAACCTGGTGGTTTTTCCAAATATCTGCTGCCTTTGTCCTTCTAGATGGAAGTGGTCATGGGTTTGGAAGGTTCTGTCTGAGGATTTTTGGTGAATTTCTGCAGTGTATCTTGCAGATCATAGACACTGCTGTTACTGAACATCGGTAGTGCAGGGGAATGGATGTTTGCTGATGTAGTGCCAATCAAGCGGGCTGCTTTGTCTTGGGTTGTATCAAACGTTTTGAGTGTTGTTGGGGCTGTACTCATCCAGGCAAGTGGGGAATATTCCAGCACTCTCCTGCCTTGTGCCTTGTAGATGATGGAGAGGCTTTGGGGAGTCAGGAGGTGAGTTATTCGCCACAGTATTCCTGGCTCTTGTAGTCATTGTATTTATATGGTGTGTGCAGTTGTCAGTGGTAAACTTAGGATGTTGATAGTGGGGGATTCAGTGATGGTAAAACCATTGAATATCAAAGGGTGATGGTTAGATTGTCTCTTATTGGAGATGATCAGAGCCTGGCATTTCTGTGGTACGAATGTACTTTCTACTTATTAGTCCTTGCCACTTGTCATCTGGTATTGTACAGAACTTATACCATTTGAACATTGACTACTTCAGTATCTGAGGAGTCATGAATGGTTCTGAATATTGTGCAATCATTGGTGAATATCCCCACTTCTGACCGAATGATAGAGAGAAGGTCATTGATGAAGCAGCTGAAGATGGTTTAGCCTAGGACATTACAGTGAGGAACCCCTGTATAGATATCCTGGAGCTGAGATGGCTGACCTCCAACAATCACAACTATCTTCCTATGTGCCAGGTATGACTCCAACCAGTGGAGAGTTTGCCCCCTGATACTCATTGACTCCTGCTTTGCTAGGGATCATTGATGCCATACTCAGTTGAATGCTGCTTTGATATCAAAGATTGTCACACTCATCTCCATTAGGATATTTGTATAAACTCTATCATTTTTCATCCTTTATCTAAATTAACTACTCCAGTTGTCTTAGTTTAGTACAATAATTATGATATTTATATTGTTAATTATCAAATCATTTCCAACTAGTTTAGGATTTACCTTCTCCTGACAATCAATCTTTTCTACTGGCTAAATATCCTCTTCAATTTCTGTTTAATCATTTCTAACTCACTACTTTCTCTAGTTCACTACTCTCTCCAATTAATCACCCCCACAACACAATACCCTCTCCAACTTGATAGGTTCTCCATCTTACAATTCTCTTCATCTGACTATGCTGTCCACAGCGCCACCCTCTCCAACTTGCTATCCTCTCCAACTCACTGCTCTCTCCAGCTCACTGTTCTCTTCAATTTACTACACTCATCAATCATTACACTCTCCAACTCACTACCCCCTCCAACTTGCTGCTCTCTCCAGCTCATAATTTTCTCTAAATCATTATGCTCTCCAGCATACTACACACACCAACTCGCTACCCTCTCCAACTTGCTACCCTCTCCAACTCGCTAATCCCTCCAGCTCATTATCCTTCCCAACTCAATACTCTCCAGCTCACTACTCTCCCCAACACACTACTCTCTTCAGAACACTACACACATCGACACGCTGAACTCTCCAACTTGCTATCTTCTCCAACTCACTAATCTCTCCAATTTACTACTCTCTTTAGCTCTTTACCCTCCCCAGCTGACTGTACTCCCCAACTCGCTACAGTCTCCAACTTACTACTTTCTCCAGCTCACTACTAATTACAATTCACAACTCTCACTGAGCCGCTACTCTCTCCAGCTCACTATCCTTTCCAATTCACTACCATTTCCAACACGCTACTCTCTCCAACTCGCGACTTTTGCCAGCTCACTACTCTCTCTAAATCACTACTCTCTCCAACGTAAAAGACCTTATTTTCTAGTTTGTAGTTTGTTTGGAATAGAGCGAGAGAGCGCGCAAGAAATCTGATTCGGTGAGTAGTGCGTTAGGTTGAGTAATTTGTTCCCAGTTTATTGTTTGTAGTTGGTAAGGATCACGATGGCAGGAGAACTTGGCATTAAAAACTGAGGAGACCCTTCAGGAATATAGAGAGTATAGGGGGTGTTTAAAAAACGAAATTAGGAGGCCAAAGAGGGGCCACAAAATATGTTCGGCAGGTAGGATTAAGGAAAACTTCAAGGCATTTTATAAGTATATTAAGAGCAAGACTATTACCAGAGAAAGAGTGGGGCCTATTAGAGACCAAAGGGACAATCTGCATGTAGAGGTCTTAAATTAATATTTCTCATCTGCATTCACAAAGGACAAAAACACTGTAGCTGGAAATTTCATTTCAGGTGGTGAGGTTCTAGAGTTTGTTAAGATGAATAAGGAGGAGGTTTTAGCAGGCATAAAGATGCACAAATCCCTAAGGCCTGATGGAGTGTGTTCTAGCCTGTTACAAAAGACAAGGGCAGAGATATTTAATACCTCGCTGGTCACAGGTGAAATGTCAGATGATTGGAGGGTAGCTAATGTGGTTCCTTTGTGCAAGAAGGGCAGCAAGGAGAGACCAGGTAATTACAGCCCAGTTAGTCTGATGTCAGCGTTAGGGGAATTATTGGAAAAATTCTGAAGGACAGTATTAATCAATACTTGAGAGGCAAGGATTGATTGGAGGTAGCACCAATATGTTGAAGAGAGATCCTGTCTATTGAACTGACACAATAGAATGATGCGGGTGGTGTTGTTGTTGTGGTTACATGAACTTCAGTAAGGTCTTTGACAAGGTCCAAATGGTAAGAGCCCTTGGGATCCAAGACAAGTTGGCAATTTGGATCCAAAATTGGCTTGCAAATAGGAGATAAAGAGTGATGGTAGAGGGTTGTTTTTACGTTTGCAAGCCTGTGACCAGCAGTGTACCACTACACTCTCCCACTCACTATTCACTTGAGCTCACTAACTCCTCCTATTCACTCCTCACTCCAACTCACTGCCCTCTCCAAATGTATGTCTCTCCAACTCACTACTCTCTCCAGCTCCTTCATCCTTTCAACTCATTACTCTCTCCAATTCACTGCACCCTCCAATCACAAGCCTCTCTAACTCTCTACTCTCTCCAACTTGCTGCTCTCCAACTCAGTACCCTATCCAAACTTGCTACTACTAAAAATTGCTATTCCAACCAACTCACCATAGTCTCCAACTCGTTACTCTCGCCTGCTCATCAATGTCTCCAAATCATTACACTCTCCGTCTCACTACCCTATCCAACTCACTACTCTTTCCAACATGTTACTCTCCAATTCCCTAACCTCTTCAACTCACTGTGCTCTCCACCTCACTATATAACTCACTATAATTTGCTACTCTCTCCAACTCACCAGTCTCTCCAACTCATTGTAACTCGCTACTTTCACTAATTCACTACTCTCTCCAACTCACTAACCTCTTTAGCTTGCTGCTCTCTCCAACTCACTACGCTCTCTAGATCACCAACCCCTCCAACTTGCTAGACAAAGCCAACTCATTATTCTCTACAACTCACTACTCGTATGACTAACCACTCTCTCAAACTCATTACCTTCTCAAATTCACAACCTTCTCTATCACACTATACTCTATATCTCAAGACCCTCTCCAACTCGCTACTCTTTGCAGCTAGTTACTGTCTCCTACTCGCTACTGTCTCCTGCTTACTACTCTCTTGAAATCACTACCATATCCACCGTTCTACACTCTCCAACCCTCTATCCTCTCCTACTCGCTACTATCTCTAAATCGCCACCTTCTCCAACTTGCTACTCTCTCCAATTCGCTACCCTATCCAACTTACTACACTCTTCAACACACGACACTGTCCAAATCACTACACTCTCCCGCTCACTACTCTCTCCAACACCCTACTGTCTCCGATTTGCTACTCTCTCCAACTGACCACCCTCTCCAAATTGCTAAAAGTTGCTAGTCTCTCCAACTCGCTACCCTTCCCAAATAGTTATAAATCTCTACTCTCTCAAACTTTGTTACCCTGTCCAACTTGCAATAACTTGCTACTGTCTCTAACTCACTGTAAATCGCTACTCTCTCAAATTCACTACTCTTCCCAAATAGTTATAAATCTCCAACTCTGAACTCTTCCCAAATCACAGTTCTCTCAAACCTGCTATATGTCGCTACTCTTTCTAACTTGCTATTCTCTCCAACTTGCTTCTCTGTCTAACTCCCTACCCTATCCAACATGCTACACTCTCCATCACATTTGCTACTTTAACCAACTCATCATAGTGTCCAATTCAGTATTATTTCCAACTATTCTCTCCGACTGACTCTAACTCACTACACTCTCCAACTACCTACTCTCTCCAATTCCCGACCTTCTCCAACTTGCTTCTTGCTAAAGGGATTGAGATTAAAAG
This sequence comes from Rhincodon typus, assembly GCF_021869965.1. Lineage (NCBI taxonomy): Eukaryota > Metazoa > Chordata > Chondrichthyes > Orectolobiformes > Rhincodontidae > Rhincodon > Rhincodon typus. Next base: position 187,700 of record NC_063353.1, on the reverse strand, counting down.
CAGAGAGGTTATGTTGCAGCTGTACAACATGCTGGTGAGGCCACACCTGGAGTACTGTGTCCAGTTTTGGTCTCCTTACTTAAGAAAGGATGTACTGGCACTGGAGGGGGTGCAAAGGAGGTTCACTAGGTTGATTCTGGAGTTGAGGGGGTTTGCTTATGAGGAGAGACTGAGTAGATTGGGATTATATTCATTGGAATTCAGAAGATTGAGAGGGGCTCTTATAGAAACATATAAAGTTATGAAGGGAATAGATAAGATAGAAGTAGATAGGATGTTTCCACTGGCAGGTGAAGCTAGGACAAGAGGGCATAGCCTCAAGATTAGAGGGAGCAGATTTAGGACTGAATTGAGAAGGAACTTCTTCACCCAGAGGGTTGTTAATCTATGGAATTCCTTGCCCAGTGAATTAGTTGACGCTACTTCAGTAAACGTTTTTAAAGATAAGGTAGATATTTTTTTGAACAATAAAGGAATTAAGGGATACGCTGAGAACACGGGTAAGTGGATCTGAGTCCACGAAAAGATCAACCATGATCTTATTGAATGGCGGAGCAGGCTCAAAGGGCCGGACGGCCTACTCCTGCTCCTAGTTCTTATGTTCTTATTATGTTCTAACTTGCAACTTGCTCTAACCTGCTATAACTCATTTTTCTCTCCCAACTCACTACACTCTCCAACTTGCAATAACTCGTTACTGTCTCCAACTCACTAATACCTCCAATTCAGTACTCTCTCCAACTTGCTATAGGTCACGACTTTCTCTGACTGACAACCTGCTCTAACTCGCTACTCTCTTCCAAATTGCTACGGTCTCCAACCAGCTATAACTTGTTATTCTGCACTAACTTGCTACTCTCTCCAACTCCTTGCCTTATTCAACTTGCTATCTTATTCAACTCGCTACTCTCTCCAACTTGCTACTCTTTCCGACTTTCTAGTCTAAGCAACTCACCATAGACTCTAACTCATTACTGTTTCCAATTCACCAGTCTTTCTAACTCACTACCCTCTCCAACTCATTACCCTCACCAACTTGCTACCTTCTCCAACTCACTAATCTTTCCAGCACGCTATCCTCTCCAATTCTTTATCCTCTCCAGCTCACTACTTTCTCCAACTCAGTACTCTTTCCAACTCACTGTCTATTCAGCTTGTCATAACTCACTACAACCTCCAACTCACTGCATTCTCCAGCCCATTATTTTCTCCGACGCTATATACTGTCCCGCTCACTACTTTCTATAGCTCGCTACACTTTCCAACTCGTTTTCTCTCCAACTCCAATGTTCTGCTGTCCTGCCAGATCCATGCATGAATGGTGGTGGACAATTAAACAACTCATTGGAGGAGGAGGCTTAACTAACAACCTCATTCTCAATGATGGACGAGCCCAACACATCAATGCAAAAAATAAGGCTGAAGCATTTGTAGCAATCCCAGAAGTACTGAGTGGATCATCCATCTCGGCCTCCTCCAGTGGACTCCAGCACCATAGATACAAGTCTTCGGCCAATTCCATTCACTCCACATGATATCAAGAAATGGTTGGAAGCACTGCAAAGGCTATGGGACCTAACAACATTTCAGCAATTGTACTGAGGACTTGTGCTCCAGCACTTTCTGCTACTCTAGCCAAGCTCTTCCCAGTACAGTTACCACACTGGCATTGACCTACAATGTGAAAAATTGCCCAGGTATGTTCTGCACACAAAAAGCAGGACAAATCCAACCCAGACAATTACTGCCCCATCAGTCTACTCTCGATCATCAATAAGTTGAAGGAAGGAGTCATCAACAGTGCTATCAAACAGCACCTGCTCAGCAATAATCTGCTCAGTGACGCCCAGTTTGGATTTCACCATGGCCACTCAGCTCCTGACCTCATTACAGCCTTGGTTGAAACTGGGACAAAAAAGCTGAATTCCAGAGTTCGGTGACAGCCCTTGATATCAAGGCTACATTTGACCGAGTGTGGCATCAAGAAGCCCTAGCAAAACTGGAATCAAAGGGTATCGGGGGCAAACTCTCTGGTTATTTCATAGAATCCCCACAGTGTGGAAACAGGCCCTTCAGCCCAACAAGTCCACACCGAACCTCAGAGCATCGCACCCAGACCCATCCCCCTATAACCCACCTAATCTACACCTCCCTGAACACTACGGGCCATTTAGCATGGCCAATCCACCTAACCTGCACATCTTTGGACTGTGGGAGGAAACCGGAGCACCCGGAGGAAACCCACGCAGACACAGGGAGAATGTGCAAACTCCACAAAGACAGTTGCCCGAGGCTGGAATCGAACCCAGATCCCTGGCGCTGTGAGGCAGCAGTGCTAACCACTGAGCCACCATGCCGCCTTTTTTTTAAACAAACAGGCCATTCAGCCCAACAAGTCCACACCATCGCTCTGAATAGCATCCCACCCAGACCCATTCCCCTACCCTTGCATTTTCCCACATCTAACCCAAACATCCCTGAACACTATGGGCAATTTAGCATGGCCAATCCACCTAACCTGCGCATCTTTGGACTGTGGGAGGAAACCGGAGCACCCGGAGGAAACCCATGCAGACACGGGGAGAATGTGCAAACTCCACACAGACAGTCACCCTAGGGGGAATTGAACCCAGGTCCCTAGTGCTGTGAGGCAGCAGTGCTAACCACTGAGCCACCGTGCCGCTCAGTGGTGGTTGGAGTCATACCTGACACATAGGAAGATGGTCATGGTTGTTGGAAGTCAGTCATCTCAGCTTCAGAACATCTCTGCAGGAGTTCTTCAGGATAGTGTCCTAGGCCCAACCATCTTCAACTGCTTCATCAGTGACCTTCCCTCCATCAAAAGGTCAGAAATGGAGATATTCGCTGATGATTGCACAATGTTCAGAACTATTGTGATGACTCAGATACCGAAGCAGTCCATGTTCAAATGCAACAAGATATGGACAATATTCAGGCTTGGGCTGAGAAGTGACAAGTAACATTCGTACCACACAAATGCCAGGCTATGATCATCTCCAATAAGAGACAATCTAACTACCACCCATTGACATTCAATGGTTTTACCATCACTGAATCACCAACTGTCAGCATCCTGGGGTTACCATTGACCAGAAACTCAACTGGACACACCACATTAACACAGTGGCTACAAGAGTGGGTCAGAGGCTAGAAATACTGCAGCGAATAACTTACCTTCCGACTCTTCAAAGCCTGTCCACTATCTACAAGGCACAAGTCAGGAATGTAATGGAATACTCCCCACTTGCCTGGATGAGTGCAGCTCCAACAACATTCAAGAAGTTTGACGCCACCCTAGAGAAAGCACCCTGCTTGATTAGTATCACATCCATAAACATTCTCTCCCTCCACCACTGACACTCACTATCAGCAGTGTGTATAATCTACAAGATGCATTGCAGAAATTCACCAAGGATCCTCAGGGAGCACCTTCCAAACCCATGACTACTTCCATCTAGAAGGACAAGGGCAGCAGATACATGGGAATGCCACCTCATGCAAATTCCTCACCAAGCCACCCACTGTCCTGACTTGGAAATATACCGCTGCTCCTTCACTGTTGCTCGGTCAAAGTCCTGGAATTTTCTTGCTTAGGGTATTGTGAGTCAACCTACATCACATGGACTGAAGCAATTCAAGAAGGCATCTAATCACCACCTTCTCAAGGGCAACTTGAGCCAGCCAGCCACACACATGTCCCATGAGTGAATAAAAAATAACTCACTACCCTCTCCAACTCACTACCCTCTCCAACACCCTACTCTCTCAAATTCCCTACCCTTTCAAACTCACTGCTGTTTTCAACTCATTACTTTCTCCAGCTTGCTAGTCTTTCCAACTCACTACTCTGTCTAATTCCTTACCCTCTACAACTAACTACCCTGCTATTCTCTCCAATTCATTACAAAGTACTACACTCCCCACTCGCTACTTTTTGAAATACAGTATCTCTCCAACTCACTACACTCACCAATTCATGACTCTCTCCAACACCTTACCCTCTTCAACTCGCAACTCTCCCCAAATTGCTGTAACTTTCTACTCTATCCAACTCGCTATTCACAACGCACTATTTTCTCCAACTCACCACACTCACCAACTTACTACATTGGATACTTTCTCCAACTCTGTACCCTCTCCAACTCGCTATAACTCATTACTCTCTCCAACCTCATTATTTTCTATAACTTGCTATGCTCTCCAACTTATGATAACTCACTACTCCTCCAACTTGCTATAACTTGGTACTCTCTCCAATTCTTGACACCAATTTGCTATAACTTGCTACGCTCCTCAACTTGCTAATCTCCAACTCACTATAAGTCACCACTGTCTCCAACTCCCTGCCCTCTCTAACTTGCTATCCTCTCCAACTTGTTATTCTTTCCAGTTCACTGTACTGTCCAACTTGGTGCTCTCTCCAATTCACTATCCTCTCCAAGTCACTACCATCTCCAACTCACTACTCCCTTCAACTCGCTATTCTGTCCAATTCCCTACCCTCAACTCACTACCCTCCCCAACTCCTAACTTTCTCCAGTTCACTACTCTCTCCAAATCATTACCCTCTCCAACTCTCAACTCTTCACTCATTACCCTCATCTTTCTGAAGTCTAACCTCATGTTTAACCCTTTGGACTGATACACTTTTAAAAAAGATCACTAAATATATTTCACAGTTATAAAATTCATTTGGAAGGTAATGATTAATACTTCTTGACTTCTTGTTAATAGGAGTAATTTTTTTTTATCTGTTGTTAAGCTGTTCTCTCAGCCGGTACCTTGCTTTTCAGTAAGTAACCTGGAGGTGGTAAACGGGGCTCTTGTCCAGATCAGATTCTGTCACAGGTTACAGGTCACAGGTCAACATGCTTTCTGGGAACCAGCATTACATTGTGGCTCGACCAGCCTACTCTGAAGTCAGCTTTAAAGAAGACCACCAGCAAGTGGAGAGATACCACAAGACAACCTGGGACAATATCAGGATTTATTTTAGGTAAGTGATGTGAATTAATTGTATTGTTCTACATAGGGATCTACCCAATGCCATATCATTACCAGGTAACCCTAAAATACTGAGACAAGAACACAGAAGTTGTTAATTGAGAAAAGAACAAGCTTTGTCAATCAACTGGCAATCATTCTCTATCAATTAGTTTATAAGGAATACAGAAAGAGGTGAAGAACTCCGCAGTGATGGAGAGTTTTAATTACAGCTTGTAAGAGCTCTCATCCAGCCCCAGGTTGGGACACATGTAGACCTACCTTCCCTGAGTGAAGTCAATCAGGTCCCAAATGGAACATTATTACCATTAGTCCCATGGCATTCCATTCTAATGGTGACGTTCATTTACCAGCCAATCAAAGAAAATTTCATTCCCCAGACAAGCCAGCATTTACACTACAATCCATAAGCACCCTTGCAGGCTACAATATTTATGTAACTAGTTCAGTTCAGTTTCTTGTCAATGCTAACCCAAAAGTTGTTTATAATGGATGATTCAGTGATGGCAATGCCATTGTATATCATGAGGAGCAGTTGGATTCTTGCTTCGTGGATATGGTCATTGCCTGGCGCTTTGTGTAATATGTTGCCACTTAGCCTAAAACTAGATATTGTTCAGTTCTTGTTGCATTTTAGACAAGGACTACTTCAGCATCTGAAGAATTGCGAATGGTTCTGAACATTTTTGCAATCATCAGTGAACATCTCCACTTCTGCCCTTATGGTGGTGGGAAGGTCATTGATGAAGCAGCTAAAGATGGTTGGGCCTAGGATATGACCCTGAGGAACTCCTTTCTTTTTCACTGTATTGTCCTGGAGATTGCATGTTAAGTCCTGGCAATTAGAACTTTAGTTGTAGGAGACACTGATTTGGTGAATGAGGTTCAAAACCCCTGTTTCGTTTCAGAAATGGAGTAGGAAATTAGTTTTTCAATGCTCATCCCATTCTTTACTCAAACTTTAAAAGAGGCAACTGCTGCAATGTCATTATTAACAGGGAACACTGTGCCTGGTAATGAGGATTAACTGAAGAATTGTCACAAAGCTCTTTCAGGATGTGGAATCTGAAAATGAGCCTGACAGGATTAGAAACAAAAACAGAACATGCTGGAAAAATTCAGCAGGTCTGTCAGTATCTGCAGAGAGAAAAGTAGGGTTAAACTTTTGAGTCCAGTCACCCTTCCGCAGAACTGACAGGATTAGAATTGGTTTTAATTATGTCACTGACCATATGCAAAGTAACATGACACAATTTATTTCTTATCTAAGAGGTTGTCTCTCTTCCAGATGTTCAACTGCAAAGGCAAAGAAGGTTTTTTACACATTCCTTCCCATCGCATCTTGGCTGCCAGGTTATAATGTGAAAGAATGGCTTCCTAGTGATCTTGTGTCTGGTGTTAGCACTGGACTTGTGAGTGTCTTACAAGGTACTACAGGGGCAAATCAGCCCCACATGTCACAGTCAAGTGAAAAAAATATTTGCATGCAATGTTAGAGAAATTAACCCTAAAAATTCCGTATTTACAGCTAAATTGGAAAGCTGATGGTAAGGGGTTAAAGTTCCTGTCAACATTTTACTGGTTTTAGTTCCATCATAAACTGATTATCAATGACCTTCGAGGATGCAGAAATTGTTCTTTGCCTTATCTCTGCAATATCAAAGTTTCAAAGATCATCTTGTCTTATGCAAAAACAGCAAACAATGGATGACACTCATAAAGTTGACCTGATATGAAACTTGCTGAGTTTGCTTTAACCAGCCTATAATTAGGGTTGTTCATGGAAAAAACATAGCACGGGGGGGAGGCAGTTGTTGTCATTGTGAAGATGGGTGTGAGTGTATAATGAGTGAGCGCGTTGCAGTGCCTCTGCTTATCCTGCCTCCAATATTGGAGGACACCACGATTTGTTTTCTGAACAAAATATTTATAAGAACAGAGTCATTACCTGAGTCCCTGCCACAAGCTCTGTTCCCTTGCCACTGACTCAGTACCTCCTCCCAGACCTCTACCTGAGACCGTTCATAACCTTGGCATGTTAGCTGACCCTAAGCTGAACTACCAACCAATAATCTCTGCATCATCAGAACCACCTGTTTCTAGCTCTCATGTGACTCTGCCATGTTTCAGCTCATTTACTGCTGAAACCCTTTTCTGTTGCAAGTCAATGTTTCAGGCCGAAACCCTTCGTCAGGACCATTAACTCTATTTATACCCCTCATTATTTTATAAACATCTATCAGGTTGCTTCTCAAGCTCCTACACTCCAGTGAAAACAGTCCCAGCTTTGACTCCTGGTCGGGGTCCCACATTCTACCCTCTGTAAACCTGAACCTGAATCTGAAATGCAGCTGCTCATATCTTAACTTGCTCCAAGTCCCACACACCTCTGTGTTCACTGACATGCATTGTCTTCTGTTCCACCAACGTTTCAACCTTAAAGTTTAAAATTAAATTTAAACCACTTCATGGTGTTTCCCCTCCCTGTCTCTGTTACCTCCTCCAGCTCTTCAACATTCTGAGGCATTAGTCATAGCCATAGAGTCATACAGCACAGAAACAGACCCTTTGGTTCAATGAGTCCATGCCAAACATAATCCCAAACTAAACTAGTCCCATCTGCTGCTAAATAAAAACCAAAAGAACTGCGGATGCTGTAAATCAGGAACAAAAACATAAGTTGCTTGAAAAGCTTAGCAGGTCTGGCAGCATCTGTGAAGAAAAGATGAGAGTTAACATTTCGGGTTTGGTGATACTTCCTCAGAAATTTGGTTCTGAGGAAGGGTTCCCAGTTCTGAGGAAGGGTCACCAGACTCGAAACGTTAACTCTGATCTTTTCTTCACAGATGCTGCCAGACCTGTTGAGCTTTATTGATGGCAGTGCAGGAAACGATGTTTATTTGGATTTAAGCAACTTCTGTTTTTGTTTCCACCTGCCTGCTCCTGGCCCATATCTCTACAAAACTTTCCTATTCATGTACTTGTCCAAATGACCTTTAAACATTGTAATTATATCGCATCCACTACTTCATCATAAAGTTCATTCAACACATGAAGCACCCTCTGTGTAAAATATTTGCCTCTCATGGCTTTTTTAAATCTCTCTCCTCTCACCTTAAAAATGTGCACACTAGTCTTGAAATCCCCTATCCTAGGGAAAAGACAATTACTATTAACTTGGAGGCAAGGGTCTCAGCCCGAAACGTCAGCCTTCCTGCTCCTCTGATGCTGCTTGGCCTGCTGTGTTCATCCAGCTCTACACCTTGTTATCTCAGATTCTCCAGCATCTGCAGTTCCTACTACCTTTTAAAATATGTGGTTTGGTGTCATGTTGTGTGGAGTAACTCGCAATGTTTTACCATGGTAAAAGAACTTAATGAACCCATATATTTGTCGTTCATGCATCAATAGCCTTGTCAACAACGGTTCAGTTAGAACGCTTATGTTGACTGCATGATATGTAAATTGGGTGGTTTATGGAATTCCTCATCTTCTTAGAACAAGTGAGCAGAATTATAAAATGAATTGTAAAATGAGAACTGTAAAACGAGAGCCAGGATGGTTAGTCAGGGGTAATGTCAGGAAGCATCTCTTCACAGAACGGGGACTGAGAATCTGGAATCTGCTTCTGGAAAGCCTGTCGAGGGTGGAGGATGGTTTAAAATCTCAGCATTGAGATTGATTGCTTTTTGTCAGGGAAGTGTATGAGCAATATGGAGGAGGTGTGCAGATGGAGTTAAGATGTGACAAAAATGTAGGACAGCGTTTGTCTTTACTGACTCCTTGTCTTCCTTGCAGCTTTGGCTGTTTGTAAATGGCATGTGCTAAAATAAACAAGTAGAATTTTGCCCCATTCTGTGAATTTTACAGTACAAGTACTTTGACCTAAACCTGCACCTAGACTGACATGAGAAGCAGCCCCCCAGTATGACCTCATTCACTTTAAACCATTCCCATTGGTTCATCGTCACCACACTGACTTCAAACACAAGACAATCAACAGTACTCCACCCCCATCAACTGGACTACCAACCCCATCAACCCACACTCACCTCTATCAAACTCGCCCCCAACCCTATCAACCCACCCCCATTCCCATCAAACCAATACCCAAGCCATCACCTGCATCCCCACCTCATTAACTGGACCATCAATCCCATCAAACCCACGCCCATCAACCACACGACCATCCTCATCGATCACACCCCTAACCACATTAACTGGACCATCACACTCATCAAACCCCCAAATATCCCTATGAATCACACTCCCACCCCTATCAAACCTGCACCACCCCCATCAATCAAACTCCAACCCCATCTACCATATCCCTAGGCCCATCAAATTAATCTTTAACACCAACCACACCCTTAACCCCATGGACTACACTCCTGCTCTAAATCAACCCACCTCAATCCCATCAAATCTACCCCCAACCCCATCAACCATAACCTCACCCCCATCAACAGGACCACCACCCTCATCAAACCTACATCCACCAACACCACCCCACCTCCATATACTCTAAACCCATTCCCAACAAGCCCCAGTCCAAATTTACTAAAACCTAACCCCATTAATTCAAACACAAACTTATCAAGCCAATCACAACACAAGTTCAGTTCTATCAAATGGAAATCTCAACCATCAACCCAAATCTGACCCCATTAACCTTTCATAGCATTTTTCCTGATGACTGACATCAGACTAACTGGTCTGCAATTCTCTGTTTTATCTCTCCCTCCTTGCTGAATGGCAAAGTTACATTTACTAACTTTCTATCTCCTGCCACCATTCCAGAGTTTAGGGCATTTTGGACCACTGTAACCAATACATCCACTGCCTCTCCAGCTCACTCTTTTGGAACTCTAGGATGTAGGCTGTACAGTCCTTGTGGTTTGTTGACTTTTAGTCCTTCAAATTTTCCAAAACACTTGTTTCCCCCGTGATCATTTAATCTGTTTCTGCCTCTAAGGGACCAATGTTGACTTTATCAGCCCTTCAAAGTTTTATAGTTTTGTAAAAATGCTTACAACTCTAACAAGAGCAAAAACTCTACAAATGCATTCTTATGGTCCTGACTATTTTTCTCTCATGTACTTAATTTTCCCTTTTTTATAAACATTTTTGGTCATTGCTTGTTGATTTCTAAAACTCCCAATCTTCAGACTTTGTTTCTCTTGTTTCCTCACTTCCTTCTGAGCATTATGTGTTCAGCCCAGTCCTCACTTATTGTTTCTACCCAGTGCCTGTTATAAGCACATTTTTATTAGCACCACTTTTTTAACCTCTAACCTTTTTCATCTATGGATTTACTTTTCCATTTTGAGTCAGTACATCTTAACTGTATCCAAATGATCTCTTCTTTGAGTGTAGCTCATTCTTCAGCAACAGTTTTCCTCACTAGCCTTTGGCTCCAGTCCATCCAACTTGACTCTATTCTTGCTTCATTGAGGTCAGTTCTCCCCCAGTTGATTACTCTTACTTTGGATTGTTCAATGTCCTTTTCCACCAACATCCTAAACCTTATGATATAATGATCACTGTTCCCTAAATGTTTCCTCCCTGTGACTTGACCAGTTTCGCTCACCTCATCCCAATCTACTCAACTCCTCCTCATAAGACAGTTCCTCCAGCTAAGTGAACCTTCTCTAGACTATCTCCACTACCAGTATATCTGTCCTTAGATAAGGCACCATTCACTGTATTTCAGCTTCTGTTTGACTAGTGCCTTGTATAGTTTTAGCAAAAATCTCCCTACTTTTATACCCCATTCTATTTGAAATAAAGGCCAACATTCCACTTGCCATCCTATTACCTGTTGATTTTGTATGCTAGCTCTTGTGATTCACACAGGAGGATTCCCAAATACCTCTGTTCTGTAGCTGCAGTCTTTCTCCATTGAATTAATATACAGTTCCTCTATTCTTCCTGCGAATGGACATAACTCCACATTTTCTCACATTATATTATATCTACCAAGTTTTTGTCTACTCACTTAACTTGTCTATATCCTTCTGCAGACTCTTTGTGCCACCATTTACCTTCCCACCTATTTTTGTGTCATCCATAAACTTGCCAAAAGTGTATTCATTTTCCTCATCCAAGTCAGTAAGATACATTATAAATAATTGTGGCCCCGGCGCTGATTCCTGTGACACTCCATTTGTTACAGGCTGCTGAAATAACTCCACAGAGGCCAGTATCCTATCACCATGACACCCTTTGTATATATTTGGAGAGTCCTTGACACTGATCCAGCTCCCTCAGAGCCAGCTGTTGGAGTGAATAGGATGTCTGACACTCCTGTTCTGATCTGTCAGCCAGGGCTCCCTGATTGGACCAGATTAATTGCCTCAATCAGGGAACTCATCTTCTATGAATTCACCCGGCTGATCCTGACTTCATTACAATCACTGTAGTTGCCATTCTGAAAATCCTTCCCCTTATCTCAACTGTATCTTCTATGAGTTAGCCAATTCTCTATTAATGCTACTATACTACCCAAACAGCATGGGCTATTATCTTATTAAGTAGCCTAATGTATGGTACCTTATCAAATGCCTTCTAAAAATCCAAATATATGACATCTACTGCCTCCCCTTTATCTATCCTGCTTGTTAACTCCTCAAAGAAAGTAATAAATTTGTCAGCCATGATGTTCCATTCATAATACCATGTTGATTCTGCTTGATTAGATTATGTATTTCTAAATGCTTTCCTATTACATCCTTTATGGCAGAGTCTAACATTTTTCCATGATAGATGTTAAACAAACTGGCCTACATTTATCTGCTTTCGGTCTCCCCTTTTTGAATAAGGGTGTTACATGGGCAATTTTCCAATCCTCTGGGACTTTTTCTAGAATCCAAGGATTCCTGGAAGATTAGGACCAGCGCATCCACTATCCCTGTAGTTACTTCCTTTAAAATCCTAGGATGCATCCCATCAGATCCAGGAGATGTATTGGCCCTTCCCCATCAGTTTTGCTAGCACTTTTTCTCTAGTCTTAGATATTGTATTTATTTTTCCTTCTCCATTTATGCCCTTGATTATTTAGTAATTTTGGAATGTTATTATCGCCTTCTAGTACTAATGCAAATTATTTATTCAGTTCCTCTATCTTTTAATGGCTCCATATTATTATTTCCCCAGCCTCATTTTCTAAAGGGCCCATGTTCACTTTGACCTCTCTATTCCTTTTTATATATTCATGGAAACGTTTATTGTCCCATTTTTAATTTTACTTGCTATTTTCTTGTGTTTTTGGTGGTTTTTGAAATGTTCCCAATCCTCTGCTTTAGCATTAATCTTTGCCACTTTATGTGTTTCTTCTTTCAATTTGATACAATTCATAACTTCCCTGGTTCGACCCTTTCCTAGAATCCTTCTTGCTCCCTGTGCTCTATGACCTATTTTCTTAAACCTCTGTGATTGTTTATTAATTACCTTCTTTGATAAACTACTTTCCCAGTCCATTCCTACCAACGGTACCCTCATTCCTTTGGAATGATCTTTCCTTATGTTTATCACAGTTGTTTCTGGCCTGAGTTTTTTACTCACAAGCTGAATTCTAGATACTTCCTTGTTATGGTCGTTGTTACTGAGGGCATCCTCTACACTGAGATAATTTGTTCACCTTGCTTCACTACACATTACCAGATCTAAAATGAACTAATCCCTGTTTAACAGCCTGATTTTCAACTCCATCCTCTAGACCCTAGCTCTAGCATCAAGTTCCTGACCCCATTGCTTATGCATGACTCCATCCTCTGACTCAATTCCCCCGTGTCCTGACTCCATTTCCCAGGTCCCAGTTCCATTCTTCATGTCCTGACTGCTCCTGCCGCTTCCGTAAAACAAAGGGACAATAGTTGGGAGCTTTTTAAGAGGAGACAGGTTTGCTGGGTCAGGAAGTTTCCTGACTCAACCTTCCTGCCTCCTCTACAAAAATTCAACCCAAAATCTCTTTGGGCTTCTACTGTTCCTAGACTTTCATTACTTAAATAATAAATAGTAGTTTGGTAGTACAGAATGTGAGTATTGAGTATTTATGAAAAAAAGACATATTTTGGTGGACAAGTCCCCAGGTCTGGATGGGATCTATCCCAGATTACTGAGGAAAGCGAGAGAGGAAATAGCCTTAACAGATCTTTGCAGCATTCTTGAGCACTGGTGAGGTCCTGGAGGACTGGAGAATTGCTAATGTTGTCCCCTTGTTTAAGTTTAAGTTTAAGTAGCAAGGATAATCCAGGTAATTATAGACCAGTGAGCCTGACATCAGTGGTGGGGAAGCTGCTGGAGAAGATACTGAGGGATAGGATCTATTTACATTTGGAAGAAAATGGGCTTATTAGTGACAGGCAACATGGTTTTGTGCAGGGAAGGTCATGTCTTACCAACTTGACAGAATTCTTTGAGGAAGTGACAAAGTCGATAGATGAGGGAAGGGCTGTTGATGTCATATACATGGACTTCAGTAAGGCGTTTGATAAGGTTCCCTATGGTAGGCTGACGGAGAAAGTAAAGTCACATGGAATCCGGGGTGTACTAGCTAGATGGATAGAAAACTGGCTGGGCAACCGGAGACAGAGAGTTGTAGTGGAAGGGAGTTTCTCAAAATGGAGAACTGTGACCAGTGGTGTTCCACAGGGATCCATGTTGAGACCACTGTTGTTTGTGATATACATAAATGATCTGGAGGAAGGTACAGATGGTCTGATTAGCAAATTTTCAGATGACACTAAGATTGGTGGAGTAGCAGATAGTGAAGGGGACTGTCGGAGAATGCAGCAGAATATAGATATACTGGAGAGTTGGGCAGATAAATGACAGATGGAGCTCAATTCAGGCAAATGCGAGGTGATGCATTTTGGAAGATCCAATTCAAGAGCGAACTATATGGTAAATGGAAAAGCCCTGGTGAAAATTGATGCACAGAGATCTGGGTGTTCACGTCCATTGTACCCTGAAGTTGGCAATGCAGGTCGATAGAGTGGTCAAGAAAGCATACGGCATGCTTTCATTCATCGGACGGGGTATTGAGTACAAGAGTTGGCAGGTCATGTTACAGTTGTATAGGACTTTGGTTCAACCACATTTGGAATATTGCATACAGTTCTGGTCGCCACATTACCAAAAGGATGTGGAAGCTTTGGAGAGGGTGCAGAGGGGGTTCACCAGGATGTTGCCTGGTATGGAGGGCGCTACCTATGAAGACAGGTTGAATAGATTAGGATTATTTACATTAGAAAGACGGAGGTTGAGGGGGGACCTGATTGAGGTCTACAAAATCATGAGAGGTATAGACAGGGTGGATAGCAAGAAGCTTTTTCCCAGAGTGGGGGACTCAATTACTAGGGGTCACGATTTCAAGGTAAGAGGGGAAAAGTTTAAGGGAGATATGTGTGGAAAGTTTGTTACGCAGAGGGTGGTTGGTGCCTGGAACGCGTTGCCAGTGGAGGTGGTAGAGGCGGGCACGATAGCGTCATTTAAGATATATCTAGACAGATCCATGAATGGGCAGGGAGCAGATGGACACAGATCCTTGGAAAATAGGTGACAGGTTTAGATAGAGGATCTGGATCGGCGCAGGCTTGGAGGGCCGAAGAGCCTGTTCCTGTGCTGTAATTTTCTTTGTTCTTTGTTCTTTTCTTTGTCAGTTACTATTTATTATTAGTCAGCATTCTGTTAGTGGGATAAGTGAATTAGTGGGCAAAGTCTTTACCAATCAGAGCCCCTTTGCCAAACAATCAGCACTCTTCTCTCAGAGTATGCAGGGTGGTTTTCCCCTTGAATTGGTTTCCTTGTGAAGTGTCCTGATGAGTGCAAGAAGAAATGATTCAAAAAAGTATCTTTTTCAACATTAATTAAATAATACTGGGATCAAAGTAAATGACTTGACTTTGATTTCCTCTGGGTGCTCTGGTTTCCTCCCACAGTCCAAAGATGTGCAGGCTAGATGGATTGGCCATGCTAAATTGCCCGTAATGTTCAGGGAGGTGTAGATTAAGTGGGTTATAGGAGGATGGTTCTGGGTGGGATGCTCTGAGGTTCGATGTGGACTCGTTGGGCTGAAGGGCCTGTTTCCACACTGTAGAGTTTCTATGATTCTATTCTATGAAATTGAAATCCATCCAAACGTCAATGTTTCAGTGATTCATTGCATTTTTACATCAGGCTTGCTCATTTTTAAGAATTGATCATTACGATTACAAACAAGATCAAAAGTAGTAATTATAATCATGACCAATTTTACAATATAATGTAAAAATCTATTTAAGCAACAATAAAGGTCTTTGAGAAGCAATCATAAATTTCTAATGGGAAAAGTGTTATTAATGATCATGCAGATGTAATATCCAAAATGCTACCATGACATTTCTCCGTGTATTTTATAGGGCTGGCTTTTGCTCTGCTGGTGAATGTCCCTGCTGGCTATGGCTTATATTCAGCGTTCTTCCCTGTCTTGACGTACTGTATTCTAGGAACGTCAAAGCATTTATCAGTCGGTGAGAATTTCAAATCTCAAGAGTTATTCATTATTGAATGATTGAAACTGTGAATTTGTCAAACATGCTCCTACGTTGAATATTTCTTGTTGTCATCAGGTCCCTTTCCAGTGTTAAGTTTGATGGTGGGCACAGTGGTGAACAGACTGGTGGCTGATGGTAATACAGCAGTGAATAGTACTCTATTTCCGGCTGATATGAGTCTAGAAGACAGACAGGTCTGGGTTGCTTCATCTGTTACTCTGCTTGCTGGGATTTTTCAGGTTTGCGTTTTTCTAGGTATGAGAAAAAAATACTCATATCAACGATAACTATTCTTAACAGTCACCAAGAATGTTTCCCATTTCCAGTTGGTTCTTGGATTACTGCAAGTTGGTTTCATTGTCATTTACCTTTCGGATCCGATGATCTCAGGCTTCACCACAGCTGCTGCCATTCATGTCCTTATTTCTCAGCTCAAATTTGTCCTGCAGTTAAATGTTCCGGGGTTCAACGGACCACTTTCTGTGATTTACGTAAGTCTACACAAAACGCTATTTTCAGCAACTTGCCCACTTGATCCTTAACATTCACATTCATACTTATTTATACTCTAAATGTAGACTAGCTGCTTTGTATTTATTTAAACAAAGAGTAAGTCAATAAGTACAAATTATATATGCTGTAATGAATATGATGATTAATGTATGTGTTCTGTACTATCTTAGACACTGGAGTACATTATCAATCATATCACTGAAACAAACGTCCCAGATGTCGTCATTTCACTTATCATCATGGTCGTTGTATTTATTGTGAAAGAAATAAATGATCGATTCAAGTCAAAACTGCCCGTACCTATTCCCATTGAAGTTATAATGGTAAGTAGGGGTCATTCAATCTCGATACACATTTCTAATATTGAGAAAGGGACCTTTGACTTCCGTAGGAGCATGGGAAAAGGAAGAGGCCATTCAGCCCCTTTGAGCCTGTTCCATATTCAATATGATCATGACTGACCTTTGTCATAATTCTATTTCCCGTTAGTTGTTGTGCAAACCTCATTTTTCTTGCTTAAAAAGAATCTAGCCACTGCCCTTTTCAGCAGACACTCAGCTTTTTCATAAGAGTTCCACTACCTTTTCCACCAGGAGGTGTTTTATGACATTATCCCTTAATCATCTTAAATGTTTCAATTGAACCATCCCTGAACTTTATACTCAAGGATGTACAAGCATGATGCAATCTTCTCTGATAACGTAAGGATTTTAATCCTAGTATCAGTTTGGTGAATGTGTACAGCACACTCTCTTGAGCTCTGCTGCCCAATCTTGAATGCTGTACTCCAGGGGGTTCAAGCTGAACTTGGTACAGCTAGAATGAAACTTTGCATTCCAGGTCCCTTGAGATTGCATTAGTTTTTTTTTCAATGATCTTTCGACTTGTCTGCTGGTTTTTAGTAATTTCTGGACATAGACCTTTAAAGGTTTCTGTTCTGACACAGCTCCCAGTTTCTCACCATGTAGAAAAGACCAAGTTCTATTTCTCTGGTGTCTAAAGTGGGTGGCCGTGGTTTTTCTCACTCACTGATTCTATCAACTTTGCTTTGCAACTTTCTGATCTCATCTACACTATTTTCTTTGCTGTCTATTTTGACGTCATAAAGCTCCCTGTTACTTCATTTATAAAAATAGTGACAAGCTGGCAGTACAGTACAGAGCCTAGTATATTAACATTCAATCAATTTGTATACATTCTCCTTATTCTTTGTCTCTCACCTTCGTAACAATTCCTTATCCAATGCAGTGTCATTTTAGTTGACCATCTTTTCACCTAATTACTGACTTGTCCTTTTGATATTGCAGTGACACCTTCAGTCTCTCCAGCATTCCTCTTTTACCTGTTGTGTTCTAGCCTTCTCCACTGGTCTCGCAATGGAACCTCTTGAACCTTTTGGAACTTTCTATAAATAAATGCATGGGCTTAACGTCCACATTTTTAACCTTCTCAGAAGATTCAAATAAGTTTACAAATCCATATTGTCTCTCCTATTGGTTCATATTCATCCAAAGTACTCAGTCACTTGGTCCCTATTACAGGTTGTAATAACTTTCCCAGAACAGACATTGGACAAAGCAGCTTATAATTCTCCAGTTCATCTCTCCACGTTTCCCATGAATAACATTGGCAATTCCTAATCCAGAAGGACAATTCCTAAATTCAATGCTTTCGTAGGATCATGACTAATTAATCAATAAATTTTCTCACATTATACTTTTAATACCCAGGCCTGGAAACCATCTTTACCATAAATGAATTTATATTGAATATTGTAAGTTTCTGCCTTTGAGTCATTTTTATTTTTACTAATATCCCTGGTATTATATCCTCTTATTCTACATTCTGCGCTGTTGCCTCAGAGGTTACAATGGTGAGTAGGGAGGCAATCAATTCCCATTGAAGTTACAATGAGTTAGAGCCACTCAATTTGCAATAGAAGAGACTCAAGAGGATTTAAGCAAAGGTGTCACTGTTTCCTCGTGAATGGGGTTAATTATTTGGATTTGTAACCAATTTATAAGTTGTATGATTAAAAATCATCATTATATTAGTTAACCACAATCAGTTATTTCACAATGCTTGGGACTGGTAATACTGACATTGTATTCACATTATTCAGTGTTGATACAGTATGCAATGTTCACTCTACATTTTCTGATGTGGTATTTCACCCTTACCGTAGATCTAGCAGATGCAATTTTGTATTGTTTCTGGCACTGTTAAAAGTGAAGAGAGGGAAACATGCTGTGGGTGGTGAATTAAAAATATTCCCCACCTCAAAAGCATTACACTCAAATCACCAAATTCCCAAGCATTCAGGTCGTGTTCTGCTCACCGGTAATCTCCAGTGGAAATGTCTTGCTAGCATCAAACACCTGTTGATCCTGGCAGTATTGGATAGATATCATAGCTGACAAAACCTTTGATCTCCACTGTTGATTCATCTCTGACCTCTATCTATGTCTCTTCTGTGCTTTGGTGACTGCTGTAAAAGATGTCCACAGCTAGAATGTGGTTGTGAAATGATCTCCTTTGGTTACCAACTCTCCCTGCAATACCAATCTACAGGGCTTACTAGCATTACATGGTGACTAAAGCATTATACTGCCAGAGGAGGTGGTGGAGGCTGGTACAATAACAACATTTAAAAGGCATCTGGATGAGTACAGGGATAGGAGGGGTTCAGAGGGATGTGGGCCAAATGCTGACAAGGGGAACTAGATCAGTTAAGGATATTTGGTTGGCATTGATGAGTTGGACTGGAGGGTCAGTTTCTGTGCTGTACATCTCTATACTCTGTCTCTTTCTATTTCAAAACATAAATGCATCAGTGGTGATCTTATTGAAAGTTAATGCACAATTGAGGAGCTGAATGGTCTCCTTCTGCATCTATTTTGTATGTTCGTGTAATTTGTTAAGTGTATACCAGATATTAAATGTATGAAATTAGAAGAGTAAAGTAGATTTGTCTGCTTTTCCTCATTTCTTTGCAGACAATAATCGCGACAGGGGTCTCGTATGCATTCAACTTCAATGAAAAATACAATGTTGACATTATTGGAAACTTAACAAGTGGGTTAGTGATTTGTTTATAACATCATCTTCCTCATCTATGGTCAGAACTCAAACTGAATCCAGACCTTCTAGATGCTCATTCAGACTCCGGACTTTTGTGGTTTTTTCCAGGTCTTCACCTCAAACATTATATAGAATTAACCTCACAGAGCAGGCCATTCAGTCCAACTGCTCTATACTAGTGTTCATGTGCTGCCCAGGCTACCTTCCACCCTAATTTACCTCATTTCTCTCACTGAGCCTGGTCAGTGGCTGATTTCTTCTCTTTCTCTCCTTCTCTGCCACCCAGGGCAATCTCTGGGCAGCTGCAGTATTTGATTGACACCTTCCAAACCTGTTGAGGTGAATTCTGGTCTTCCTAGGAAACAGGCTGTCATTGTGGGCAGACAGCTCATGAGTAACCTATTGACTCAAATGTTGACAGCACAGAAGGAGGTTGTTTGGCCCATTTTGCCCATGCTGGTCAATAAAGATCTGACTACACTGCTCATCACCACCTTCTCCAAGACAACCAGGAATAGGCATTAAGTGCCAGTAAAACCTACATCCCAGAATAATTCAAAACATGAATCCCATTTTCTAGCCTCTGGCCCATAATCTTGGCGGGTTTTGACAACACAAGTGAATTAAAAGTTTTTCACTCAACCACCCCTTTGGACAGTATATTCCAGATTCCCACAACCCTCTCAGTTATAAAAAAAAATCTTCTCACTCTCTTATTAGCCTTCTACTGGGCTCTGTATCTAAGGAAGGACATGCTGGTGTTCAAGAGGCACTGGAGGGGTTTACAAGAACAATCCTGCAGATGAAGGGCTTTTCAAGTGAAGAGTCTGTACTCAATGGAGTTTCATAGAATCCCCACAGTGTGGAAACAAACTACTTGGCCCATTGAGTCACACTGACTATCCCACCCCATCTCTGTAACCCCTACATTTCTCATGGCCAATCCACCTAACCTGCACATCATTGGACTGTAGGAGGAAACCCACACAGACACAGGGAGAATATGCAAACTCCACACAGACAGCTGTCTGAGGGTGGAATTGAACCCAGGTCCCTGGCGCTGTGAGGCAGCAGTGCTAACCACTGAGCCACTGTGCCACCTGATAGAAGGATAAAGGGTGGATCTCATTAAACTTACAGAATACTGAGAGGCCTGGATAAAGTGGATGTGGAAAAAATGTTTCCACCAGTAGGAGAGACTAGGACCTGAGGGCACAGCCTCAGACTGAAGGGATGACCCTTTAGGATTGAGGTGAGGAGGAATTTCTTCAGCCAGAGAATGGTTAATCTATGGAACTCATTGCTGCACAAAGCTATGGAAGCCAAGTCATTGAGTGTATTTAAGACAGAGATAAGTCGGTTCTTAATTAGTAACGGGATCGGGTGTTACAGAGAGAAGGCAGGAGAATGGGGTTGAGAAATGTATCAGCCACAATCAAATGGTAGATCAGACTCAATGGGCTAAATGGCCTAATTCTGCTCCTATATCTTATGTTCTTACCCTCTCTTACCTTGAATCTACAACACTTGGTTATTGACACCTATACTGATGGAATAAGTGCTTCCCTATCATCCTATCAATACCCCACAAAATCTTACACACCTCAATCAGGCTCCATCATAACCTTTGCTTCTCCAAGGAAAGCAAGCCCAGCCTTTCCAATCCTTCATTGTATTTCACACCACAAAGCTCACGCAGCATCTTCAAAAATCTCTAAAGTAATCACATCCTACATCACATTATAATGTGGTAACCAGAACTGCACACAGCATTCTAGTTGTAACAACCAGTTCAAACATTACCTCCTTGCTCTTGTGTACTATGCCTTTGTTAAAAAGGCAAATATCCTACATGGCTTTTGAACCACCTTATCTACATTCCCTGTTACCTTCAGTGATTGTGGATATGCACAAGGTCCCTCTGATCCTCAGTGCTTTCCAGGGCCTTGTGCATTCTTTTGCCTTGTTAGCCATCTCAAATTCCATTTGCCACTGCTGTGTCCACCTGACCGATTTGTTGATATCCCCTTGCAGTTTACAGCTGTATTTCTCACTATTAACCACCCCAGCAATTTTTGCGTCATTTGTGAACTCCTTGATGAAACCCCCTACATTTAAGTCCAAATCATTATCTACAAGCAGCAAGGAGTCAGCACTGAGCCCTGCAGAACCACACTGGAAACAGACTTCCACTCACAGAATACAACCCTCTACCATAGAGTCAGAGAATGACAGCACAGGAAAAGGCCCTTCCTCCTAACAAGTCTGCACCAGTCAAAAACAACCACCTAACTATTCTAATCCCAATTTCCAACAGTTGCTCCATAGACTTGTATGCCTTGGCATTGCAAGCACACATCTAAATACTTCTTAAATATTGTGTGGGTTTCTGTCTCTACCACCTTCATAGGCAGTGAGTTCTAGATTCCCACCTTTGGGTGAAGAAACTTTCCTCATATCTCCTCCAAACATTTTGCCTCTTTCCTTAAATTCGTGCCCCCTAGTCATTGTTCCCTCCATCAAGGGGAAAGGTTTCTTCCTGTCTATCCTATCTATGTCCCTCATTATTTTATACATCTCTATCATGTCCCCTCTCAATCTCGTCTGCTCTAACAAAAAAACCCCAATCTATCCAATCTCTCATCATAACCCAGGGCATCCTGGGTTACCAACATCCTGGTAAATCTCCTCTGAACCCTGTCTAGTGCTATCACATCCCTCCTATAATATGGATTCCAGAACTGCACTCAGTACTGTAGCTGTGACCTAACAAGTGTTTTATACAATTCTGCCATAACCTCCCTGCTCTTAAACAATGTGCCTCAAATAATAAATGCTAGTATCCCCAATGTATCACTTTGCTTTGCATCTCATGGGTTCTTAATTTTTTGACTAGTCTGCCATGAGGGACCAATCAAAAGCCTTGCTGAAGTCCATGTAGACCACACCAAATGCAATAGCTTCAACAATACTCCAGCTTAGTTCCTCAAAAATATTGATCAAACCTGACCTTCTTTTGGGAAATTCATCTTGACTATGCCTGATAGTCTGTGAATCTCCAAAGGTAGACATATGCTGTCTTTCAAAATTCTTTCTAATAACTTCCCAAAATTCTTCCTGACCACCTAAGTTAGACTGGCCTGTAATTTCCTTCCTTCCATTTCTAACTAGAACTTTAGGCTGTCAGAGTTTAAGTAAGCTTCAGTGTGTGATAAGGGACATCGCGTGTAACAATGAATGCTTGAATTGCTGTCTATTTGTTTCAGCTATCAGAGTCCTCTCACTCCCAATGTGGGTGTCTTACAACAGAGTGCTGGTGATGCCTTCTCGATTGCAATTGTTGGTTTTGCTGTTGCATTCTCTGTGGCCAAGGTCTATGCCATCAAACATGATTATGTTCTTGATGGGAACCAGGTGAGGAATGAGGATTAATATGTAAGTTACACAAAATTGATTGAGAGAAATAAAAGTGTTTTAAGGTGTAATATAGTTCAGTGGGGAGTATGGGAGACAGGGGAATGGGAGAGGAGACAATGTGGGAGATAGGAGAGCAGGCGTTTGGGACTGGAGGGAATTGGGAGAGGAAGTGTGTGAGTGGGAGGTGGCTGTGCAGTTGTTTGTGCGAGGGAAATGTGAGGGTTGAGGGTGTCTGGTAGAAGAAGGTGGGTGTGTGGGAATGGTGTGAGAGTAGTGGCATTGAGGGGGTCTGTGTGGATGAGGGTATGAGACTGGGTTGGTGTGTGGGAAAGGGGAGCAGCGTTATGAAGGGCTCTGTGATGAAGGAGGAATAAGGGGCAGTTAGAGGGTGCTTGGGAGAGGAGGAGTGTGGGTAGAGAGCAGTGGGGAGGAGCTTTTGGGAAGGGTTGTGCTAGGGTGTGGAAGGGATGCTCCAAGGGCATTCAGAGGGCTAGGCCACTTAGAGGTCTCCAGGTAAGAACTAAATTGAATTACAGTTAAACTGTCAGTGTTCATCATCACCAATCCTTAGAAACAGACAACAGGTTTCAGAGTCTGTTCATACATGTGAAAATCTTATGGATTTTGTTTTTGTTTACTCAGGGTTGTGGGCATCCTTCCCTAACTGCCCTTGACATTCTGGCAGTGTTGTCTTCTTAAACCACTGCAGGCCTTATAATGTAGGCATCTTAAACCCTTTGCTGACCTCAGAAGCTGCCAACGAAAGTCTAGGTGGCATGGATTTCCCCTTTCCTGGCTTTAGTTTAAATCTGGTGCCAAATCAAAATGATCTCTAGGCATCCCGCAACAGCGATAGCATCAGCGGAGTAAGCAGCCAATCCCATTGACCATAGACAGAAAACAGGAAATTCTACACGGACAATGAAAACCAAAAGTGCTGGAGTTACTCAGCAGATCTGACAGCATCTGTGGAGAAAGAAACACAGTTAATGTTTCATCAGAATTCAATGCCTGCCTTGCACTGGAAATGAAACTTTAATGTATTTCAGAGTATTTTACAGAGATTGAAATGAATGATTGAGATGTACGAATATGATTAAAGTGAAAGTTGAAGCTTTTTTATTAAAAAAGGTAGATCCTTGATTGTGGTGGAGGAATTTGACATTTTGCCACAAAATTAAATATTCAGGCCTAGAGAGGGTACTCAAGAGTAATTGTTATGTTATAACTCCTTTATAATATAATCAGGTTTCAATAGGATCCTTTATTCATTCATTAATGGGATGAGGGCGTTGCTGGCTAGGCAGCATTTATTGCCCATCCCTAATTGTCCCGAGGGCAATTCAGAGTCAACCACATTGCTGTGGGTCTGGAGTCACACATAGTCCAGACCAGGTAAGGATGGCAGTTTCCTTCCCTAAAGGACATCAGTGAACCAGATGGGTTTTTCCCCTGACAATCAGTAATGGGTTCATCTTCATTATTAGATACTCAATTCCAGATATTTATTGAATTCAAATTCCACCATCTGCCATGGTGGGATTTGAACCCGGGTGCCCCAAATGCTGTCTGGGTCTCTAGATTAACAGTCCAGCGATAAAAACCAAAAGAACTGTGGATGCCGTAAATAAGGAACAAAAGCAAAAGTTGTTCTAAAAGCTCAGCAGGTTTGGCAGCATCTGTGAAGAAAAAATCAGGGTTAATGTTTCGGGTCTGGTGATCTGAGTTCTGAGAAAGGGTGACCCAACCTGAAATGTTAACTCTGATTTTTTCTTCACAGATGCTGCCAGACCTGCTGAGCTTTTTCAGCAACTTTGCTTTTGTGTTTAGTCCAGTGATTAATACTGCTAGGCCATCCCCTCGCCCCCAGGATGTAACCTAAGGGTTTTCATGTGAGATGAATGTGTAAGAGGGAAAGTTAATTTCATACCAATTGTTTCTAATTGATGACAGATGTAGGAATTTCAATAATGCATCATGTGGGATGTGTAAAGAAGGCCCTCTTGTGGCTTGGTAGTGATGTCCCTGCCCCTGAACTGAGAGCCAGGTTCAAGTTCCACTCCAGAGGTGAGTAATAACATCTCAGAACAGATTGATCAGAAAAAAAATAGGTTCAATAAACAAAAATGTGCGATGTGCAGAATTAGTGAAAACAAAGCTGCTACCTCGGACCAAAAAAACCTTTGCTGGAGTTTTGGAGCTTGGAGACTAATACTCTAGGACTAGCTGTGCCCCTAGCCAAGCTGTTCCAGTGCAGTTATAACACTGACATTTACCTAGCAATGTGAAAAATTGATCTGGTTTTGTTAAACCCCAGCCAGATAGTTGGTGATGGAGGAGACAAGAAGCCAATCTTTAACCAATTATAGATTTATTCACAAAAGGGAGAGATTTCAAATGTAAACTTCTAACCCTACAACTTAGCACTTCTGTCAATAAGAGTCTCTTTATGCCCTTGGATAAATCAAATAAACTAAATAACCAGTTCTGGGAAAAGATCAACCTTTAAAAGGAGCAACAAAACAAAAACGTTTTTCCAGGAGGAAGCGGAAAGCCCTGAGAACCTTGCCCATCCTCCGCCACCTGTCCCCGCCTGGTCAAGCTCATCTTCACCCTGAACGACTTCTCTTTTAAGTCCTGTCATTTTCTTCAGGTCAGAAAGATGGCATTGGTACCCACACGGGCCCCAATTATGCCTGTCTCTTTGTGCTGTACATGGAACATTCCTTTTTCCAGTCCTATTTTGGCCCCCACCCACAACTCTTCCTCCAGTATCTTATTGGTGCTGCTTCCCTCTCTTGTCCAGAATTGGAAAAGTTTATTAATTTCGCTAAAAATTTCCAACCCACCATCACTGTCACCTGGTCTATCCCTGACTGCTCCCTTCCCTTCTTCAACATCTGTTTTCATTTCTGGGGATAGGCTGGCCACCAATATCCACCAGAGACCAACTGACTCCTTGACTATACATCCTCACATCCAACTTCCTGTAATGACTCTATTCCATTCTCCATCTGTCTCCATCACATCTGTTCTGATGATGCCAACTTCGACAAGGAGGCCTCCGAAATGTCACCTTCTTCCTTGAACAAGGACTCCCTAGCACTGTATTTGACAGAGCCCTCAACCGGGTCCGACCCATCTCCTGCACTTGTGCCTCACCTCCTCTCTTCCCTCCCACAACAGTGATAGGGACTTCCTTGTCCTCACCTACCATTCCACCAGCTAATACATCCAGAGGATCATTAGCCACCATTTTTGCCAGCTCCAGTGGGATGCAACTGCCAGATACATATAGCCCATGCCTCCCCTTGTTAGCCTTCCACAAGAACCATTCCCTCTGGGACACTCTGGTCAACACCTCCTTTATTCCCAACACCTCCACAGCTCAATGGCACCTCCTCCTGCAACCACAGAAGGTGTAGCACCTGCCTGTTTACTTCCTCCCTTCTCAGTATTCAAGGGCCCAAACACACGGTTTCCATTGAAGCAGTGATCTACCTGCACTTCCCACAATCTAGTCTAATTACATTCACTACTCACAATATGGTCTTGCGTACATTGAGGAAATGAAGCGTAGACTGGGTGACCGCTTCGCAGAACACTTACGTTCTGTCCACAAAAAAAGACCCTGAGCATCCAGTTATCTGCCACTTCAACACACCAGTATGTTCCCTGGCCAACATCTCTGTCTCAGTCTTGCTGCAGTGCTCCAGAGAAGCTTAGTGTGAGCTGGAAGAACAGCATTCATTTTCCACTTTGGAACTCTACAGCCTTCTAGACTCAATATCGAGTTCAACAATGTTAGGGCTTGAGGCACCTTCTCCCATGTCCTTACCCTAACACCCACACACCAGGCCTGGTTATCATATGGTCTGTTATTACACACAACCCATTGTCAACCAATAATAGTCCCCATTAGTAACTATTCATTCTCCTTGGCTTTTCATTATCCACTGCTTTGTCTGTCCAACGGATTTTTTTCTTTTATGGGCTCTATCTCCACCTATCGTTTACTCCTTACCCTCTCCCCCCAACTCTATCTTCTGCATAAAATCAACCCTTTTCTTAGGTAACATCAGTTCTGAGGAAGGGCCACTGGACCTGAAACGTTGACACTAATTTGTCTCCAAAGATGCTGCCAGACCTACTGAGCTTATCCAGCAACTTCTGTTTTTGTTAATACTTCCCTTTGTTAAGGAGCAAAAAAATTCAATAATTTACGCTGTGCATCTCTGCCAAAGGTACTTAGGCTGGCAATAGTTAATATCACAGCAACAATGTTGTTCAAAGGAAGCAGATGTATCCATGATCTTCTGCTTCTTCAGGAACCCAGCAAGGAACAATTTCAACTTGTGCTGCTTGTTTTGGTTCACACTTCTGCCCATAATTATTTGACAAATACCATCAACTGTACCCTAAACAAAGCAGTCCATTTGATTAGCACTCCATCTAACACCTTCAACATTCACTCCCTCTATCACAAAGACAAGATGTATTGTAGCAACTCACCAATGCTCCTTAGACAGCACCTTTCATTTCTCTACCATGTAGAAGGTGAAGGGCAGCAGGTATACGAAAACCTCCCCCTCCACCTGCAAGTCACACA
This sequence comes from Rhincodon typus, assembly GCF_021869965.1. Classification (NCBI taxonomy): domain Eukaryota; kingdom Metazoa; phylum Chordata; class Chondrichthyes; order Orectolobiformes; family Rhincodontidae; genus Rhincodon; species Rhincodon typus. Next base: position 160,520 of record NC_063353.1, on the reverse strand, counting down.
CCATCCTGGAAATATATCACTGTTCTTCCAGCGTTTTTGGGTAAAAATCGTGGAACTCCCTAATGCCATTGTAGGTGTACTGATGCCAAATAGACTGCAGTGGTTCAAGAAGGCAGCTCACTGCCACCTTCTCAAGGGCAACTGGAGATGGGCAATAAATTCTGGTCAGTTGTGTGGGGATGGAAAGTGCAGAATCGTCTGGTAAAATGGTTCTTGTAAACTATGCACAAACGTTTCTTGATTTCTGTACAGGAATTAGTGGCTTTTGGAATCAGTAATATGTTTTGTGGAGCATTTCGTGGTTTTGCAGGAAGCACAGCTCTGTCTCGAACTGCTGTTCAAGAAAGCACAGGAGGAAAAACACAGGTACTGTATGGAATGGGCTTTGCAAATTGCTACCATCCTCCTGCTCTGTACTGCCCTGTTAGCCTGAGGTGATAGAACATTATCAAGGAGCCAACTGGAATACAGTCAGTTCCTGACCCAATCTGACAGATTATCTGATTCGTCTGAAACTATAAATTGTCTTCCTTCTACTGAAATACTGCACAGAATATAATCATCAGCACTGACTATCTCTATACCCACCTCCATCAACACTCTGGGATGTATACCATCAGGTCCTGAGGACTTATCAGTTTTCAGCTCCATTAAAGATGCAGGGTAGGTGAACAAGGAAGACGTACACTAACAGGTTTCGATAAAAGGAATCTTCAAACAGAATTAACTCCCAGGGAAGTCACCATGTCTGTATAATGTCAGGCTATACTTGCTTAAGCCATCAGGGCTGATGAACACACTTGTCAACATACTTGTAGAGTGGAAAATCATGCAGTGGCAGAGTTCAGTCACTGAAGGGGAGACACTTGCATTTGTGAGCACTTACTAACCAGACTTGAGAGGGATGTGAAGCTGCTGGCTTCACGTGGCAACAGACACTCTCATAGATTCTGGAAATGCCCCATCAGATTGGAAAGTAACAAATATTGTTCTTGACTTCAAAAAAGGAGGAAGACAGAAAGCAGGAAACTACAGGGGAGTAAGTTAAGTATCTCTCACCGGGAAATGCTGAAATCTATTATTCAAGAGGTTGCAGGGCACTGAGAAAATCTCAAAGCAGCCAGGCAGAGACAACATGGTTTCATGAAAGGAAAATATTATAGATTCATAGTCATATTGTGCAGAAAAGGCCCTTTGGCCCATCCAGTCAGCACTGACATAACTATCACTAAAAGTGTGCTAATCCCAATTTCCTGCACTTGTCCCATATACTTCAATATTATGATATTTGAAGTACTTATCCAAATATTTTTTAAAGGTTTCCGGCCTCTAGTACTTTCCCAGGCAGTGCATTCCAGATTCCCACCACCCGCTGAGTGAAAATGTTTTTTCCCGAATCCCCTCTGAATCTCCTGTCTCTTACCTTAAAACTATGCCCCCTTGTGACTGATCCCTCAACCAAGGGGAACAGCTGCTCTCTATTTACCCTGTCCGTACCCGTCATGTTCTTATATACCTCAATCATGCTCCTCCCTTGGTCTTTTCTGCTCTAAAGAAAACAATCCAAGCCTATCTAGTCTCTCCTTATAGCTCAATTTCTCCATCCCAGGCAGCATCCTGGCGAACCTCCACTGTACCCTCTATAGTGCTATCACATTCTTCCTGTAGTGAGGTAACCAGAACTGCACCAGTACTTCAGCTGTGGCCTGTGACCAATGCTCTGTACAACTCCAACATGGGGCGGCACGTGGCTCAGTGATCAGCACTGCTGCCTCACAGCACCAGGGACCCGGGTTCAATTCCACTCTCGGGCGACTGTCTGTGTGGAATTTGCACATTCTCCCTGTGTCTGCGTGGGTTTCCTCCGGGTGCTCTGGTTTCCTCCCACAGTCCGAAGATGTGCAGGCTAGGTGGATTGGCCATGTTAAATTGCCTGTCGTGTTCAGGGATGTATAGATTAGGGGGGTGGGTCTGAGTGAGATGCTCTGAGTGTTGGTATGGACTTGTTGGGCTGGAGGGCCTGTTTCCACACTGTAGGGATTCTACGATTACCTCCTTGCACTTATACTCAAAGCCACGACCGATGAAAGCAAGTGTCCTATGTGCCATCTTAACTATCGCATTCACTTTCTTTGCTGACTTTAGGGATCTGTGAATAATTACCCCAAGATCCTTCTGTTCCTGTAAGCTACGCTGTGTCCTACCATTCATTACATACTCCCTCATCTTGTTTCTTCTTCCAAAATGCATCACTTCACACTTATCAGAGTTAAATACCATCTACCACTGGTCTGCCCATCTGACCAACCCATCTATATCTTCCTGTAACCTACAATCATCTTCTTTGCTATTAACCACTCTTCCAATCTTAGAGTTATTGCAAATTTGCTTAACATTCCCCCTACATTTTCATCAATATCATTTATGTACATAACAAACAATAAGGGTCCCAGTCCTGATCCTTGTGGTACACTGCTGGACACCGGTCTCCAGTCACTTCTACCACTACCCTTTGTGTCCTATGACTAAGCCAGTTTCTGATCCATTTCACCAAGTTTCCCTCCATTCCCAAGTGCTTTAACCTTTTCAATCAGTCTTCCATGTGGGACTTTATCAAAAGCTTTGCTAAAATCCATATAAACTACATCAACTGAACTTCCCTCGTCCACACACTTGATCATATTACCCCTGTTTGTTGTAAGATCTATTTTCTTTCAGGAGGAGGGGACAATGATCTATGAGAATTCATCATCTTTTTGTGCATGACATTGACATGACCCTCCTTACCCTTCTGTCTCATAGCCCATTTATGAAGGTGGCTGATGTCCGAGTGATGCAGCAAGCCATTTGCTCTGAAATTGTTTTGTGGATTGATGGGTACCCAGCCTACTCTACCCAAGCACATGCTGCTCTTTATAGAATTGGGAAGCTGTCACTCGATCTCACCAGCCACTCACCTTTTCAGATATTATCAGAACATTAAATCTTTTATGACCCTGGCCCACATCTTTCTAGTCACTCCTTTACTGCTAACCTCCATAGCCAATGTCATCCTGGTCCTTCTTTTGTATCTGGGGGTGGATTTCATTGGGACAGTATCTCTTAGCTCTCAGTGGCTGTCTTGGTTAATGCCTGAGGAGAAATGTCAGAGAACCTTGGAGACATTTGTGGACACCTGCTTGTGACAATTCTGGTGGTCTGCAAACCTTCCTGTTCCATTTCCTCAGTGAATCACAAACCCACTTCATGGCTTCCTTGCTTTCAAAAGATTGTCCATTTCAAGCTCCGCCTTGCAGGCCAGTGAGGCCGTTTGCATTTAAAAACTCAGTCATATCAGTGGTCTCAATGTGATACAGAGAATAGGATTTGGAATTGTTTCCCAGGGATTGTGTTCCCAATCCCAGATTGAAAATTCAGTTCCAGGAGGTTGTCTAGAAGTGCAGTCGGCATTAATAGAATCTTTTGACACAGAAGACTGTGCCTGTCCTTTGGCAGAACTGATTTTACTCCTCTGCTTTTTCCTGTAGCCCTGCAAATACCTCCTCTTGTTGTATTGATCGAATTCCCTTTTAACAATGATACATTGACTTGCCATCAATCACCTGTTCAAGTAGTGGATTTCAGATCTTAACAATTCATTTCAACAAATTATCCACACATTTTATACTGGATTTTTCAATTTTTTTTTGAAAGTGTGCTTTTTTCATGAGCGATCCTTGTTTTTGGGAACCACTCCTCCTGATTTACTCTATTAAATTCCCTCACAATTTTGAATTCTTATTAAATCTTCTCATAACCTAAGGAGAATAATCCCACTTTCTCCATTCTCTCCACCCGTAACTGAATTCCCTCATAAATGGTATCATTCCTGTAAGTTCTCTCCACACCCCATCCCCAAAGCCTCAACATCCTCCTTAAACAACTCACCAACTGAGACTAGGAGACTCTGCACTAAGAAACTGACTGATGAACAAATGGAATGCTTAAAGTTGAGGAAAACAGCAATTGAATGAAATGAAAACATTTTTAATTGATTAATCCATTGATTCATTTTGACACAGCTTGCTAGTCTGATATCTGCTGTGATGGTGATGATTGTGACTCTGGCCATTGGGTTTCTGCTTGCACCACTACCCAAGGTAGGTAATCAAACATTTCTGCTATAAAATGATAGTATTCTGGGCTCTAATGATGGCTTTTATTGCCCATTGTCAACAGAGGTAGTTGAGGTTAAGTAGAAACAACACAATCATTGAAAGCTGACAAGTGCCTTTGCTGATTTTAGGATGTGTATATGTTACATATCTCCATTTCACTGGTGAGCCATTGTTTAACCAGACCAAAAAAAAAATTCTAATTTGAAAAGCTCTTTTTTTTTGATGCTTTGGCTAGTCAGAGAGACATGAGTGCCAGCTTCTCTTTACATATGGAAACATGGAATTGTATGGAAGAGGCCATTCAACCCATCAGTTCTCTGTGGCCTCTTTGAAAGAGCTGTCCAATAATTTTACACCAGAGTTCTCTCCCAATAAGCCTGTATGCTTTTTGTTTCAAGTATTTCTTCAATTCCCTTTTGAAAGCTATTATTGAATCTCCTTTCAGTGCCATTTCAGATCATGACTAATTGCATGCAATCATTTCCCATCTCCTTCTTGGTACATTTACCATCACCTTAAATCTAAATCCTGTGTGCTTGTCACCCCTCCTGCCACAGGAAATAGTTTCTTTTTATTTGCTCAATTAAAACCCTTCATGATTTGATTAAACCACCTCTTAACCTTTTTTGCTCGAAGGAGAATAATTCCAGCTTCCCCATTGTCTGCTGAGATCCCTCAACTCTGACATAATTCTAGTAAATCTTGACGGTACCTTTTCTACAGCCTTGACATCCTTCCTACAGTATCACACTCACAACTGCGCAGAATTCTACAGCTGAAGACAATTTAATGGTTTGTAAATGTTTGGCCTAACTTCCTCATTTTTGTGCTCTGTAAGTATGATACAACTTTAAAGTATACAACTTTAACATTTCTTACAGGAGAAATGAAATGTTTGAAATTATTAAAAGAAGTAAAAATGATTTTCATTGTCAAATAATGTAACAACATATACATGGCAAAGACTGTAAAAATGAACAACTGCCTACTACAAGGTTAGTTGAGACATTAATGATGAGACATTTTAATTGGAACCCATTTGTGTTCTGATATATGTATTCCTCATTCCCAAATAGAAGCTCGTGACATTGTTGCTGATAACTACTCATAATCTACAAAGGAGCTTAATACAAAGGATCTGAATGATACAGTCAACCATGCAATGAAACGAGTAACACATCCATACAAATGTTGTATTGCTCTGTCAGAAGAAGTCAAAATAGAAGGAGTCTTGTATTTTAAATGTGCTAACAGACCTATTTATTTTGTCTTTTTATTCTCCTCACAGTCGGTTTTAGGAGCTCTTGTTATCATTAATTTGAAAGGAATGTTAATGCAGTTCAGAGAAATTGAGATTCTATGGAAGAAAGACAAGTTTGATTGTGTAAGTATCAGGCGCAGCTTTAGCTGCTGCACTATGTCAGCAACTTCACCAGCTACCATTCTTTGAAAGGTTTGAGAAGGAGATTCCCAGATGTGGAGCTCAGCATGGAAGCAGAGATGAGATTACAAAGAATAGGCAGAAGAAGCACAAACAGCTCCGTATATGTTTCCTGTTCAATCAAAACAGCCCTGATAGTAACAGGCAGTGAGGAAAACTGTACATTACCACTTTATGGGATTCTGCCTGCCATTCAGGGCCTTTCTGAAATCCTCTCTCTTTCTCACTGATTACTAGAAATTCTGTGCTGGAGTGAATTTTAAAGGAATACTGGCACTTGGTTAATGACTTTTTCATAACAACTGAGGAATTTGGATTTCCTGTTTCTTCCATGAATAAGTTATGAAACAGGAAATAGCTTACAATCTTCAACATTCAACTTTATCTTTTTGTTCAATTTTTTGTTCTCTCTTTCTCTTTTTCGCTCACTCCTTTTCTATGATTCTCTATCATTTCTTTTTTGACGTTGTGTCTCTGTTTTTTCTGTTCTCTCTCTCCCTGTTTGTCTTTCTGTCCCTCTTTCTTTCCGTTTCCCTCAGTCTTTCCATTCTCTTACTCATTTTCTATTTTTCTCTTTCCAGCCAGCAGCACGATTGTGCGTTTCATGTGCACCTCCTCGTTCCAGTTAACACTCTTCCTTCACTCAGTACAAATATTTTGTGGATTTTCTCTGAACTTAACAGCATGAAAATCCAGGTGACTTTACATTAGATTTTATAGTACTTCAATATTTTCAGTATCTCAAAAGAGTAAACCTCTTCCCTTAAACAAACTCCCTTTCAAATATCAAATACAATTTTTAAAAAAGTCTAAGCATGTATCACTTAATCACTATTTTGAGTTATTTTATCTATTCAGATGACTGGATTGCCCCTCAGTGTCACTGTCCACACTGTCACTCAGTATCAGTTAATTAACAGGTTTCGCTGAATCTAAAATTTTGACACAGGTTTCTGTTTCTTACAGCTGGTTTGGATAATGGCTTTCATTGCTGCTGTTCTTCTTGGGCTTGACATTGGTCTTGCGGCTGGTGTAGGATTTGAGCTGCTGACTGTTGTGTTCAGAACACAATTGTGAGTATATTCCAACATATGAGCTGCTGTTTAGAGTTGTGGACTCATGAATCTCTTCATTGTTTCCTCTCTGAAGTCTTTCCTTCATTCCCAGAGTATGCTCCCAGAATTGGACACAATCTCCAGGTGAAGGTGAACCACTGTTTTTAAAGGGTTCCTCATAACTGCTTTGGTTTTGAACTCCATTCCTGGATTTTAAAAATGCTGGAACCCAGTTTAACCATTGTTAAGGGATTGTTGTTAATTAACCATTGTTAATTGAATGATTTGTACATATTTATCTTCAGGCTCCTCTGTTCCTTTGGAATTGCATTTTTTTTATATTTTATACTGTTGTTCCACATTCTCCACACCAGTTTACTCTTCTCTGCATGAAATCTTATCTGCCACATATTCATCAGTTTCACCTCTTGAAATCTCTCACCATCCTCCCCACATTTAACAAATTTTGCAACATTTCTGCCACATACAAATTTTGAAATTGTGTCCTGTACACCCAAATGGTATGTCATTAATGCACATCAAGAAAAGCATTGGTCATAGTTTTGGTACTTGAAAAAATTGCATTATACAACGCGCTGCAGTCTGAAACACAACTGCTCATCATTCATCTCTGTTTTCTACCACTCTAACAAGTTCATACTTATGCTGTCACTCTCCTTTTGCCCCATTGGCTTTGACTTTTCTATAAGTCAATTACGTTGCTATTATTAAAGACGTCTGAAAGTCCTTGTAAACAACATCAATTAGACTCATCGACCCCCTCTGTTACCTCAACAAAAACTCAACCAAAAAGAATCACTACCCTTAATAAATCTGTGGCTTGCCTTCATTACTCCAAACTACTCCAAGTGACTTCTAGACAACAAGGTGCAGAGCTGGATGAACACAGCAGGCTAAGCAGCATCATAGGAGCAGAGAGGCTGATGTTTCGGGCCTAGACCCTTCATCAGAAATAATGAAGGATCTAGGCCCGAAACGTCAGCCTTTCTGCTCCTATCATGCTGCTTAGCCTGCTGTGTTCATCCAGCTCTGCACCTTGTTGTCTCGGATTCTCCAGCATCTGCAGTTCCTACTATCTCTGATCCAAGTGACTTCTATTTGTGTTCTGGTTTACTGTTTTGAACATTGAGGTTAAGCTTTGAAGTCTGTAGATGCTGCATTTATCCCCACACTCTGTTCAGAGGAAGGTTTGAACATTTGCAATTCTCCCCTCTTCTTCCTCCATGACTGTATCTACAGAGAGTTGGAAGATTTGTACTTCCACCCTTGGATTAGTCCTTTCTGTTCCTGGTGACTATTCAACTTTCAATGCAACAGCATATTGTTGTGGCCCAGCCCCTTCTTGCCACAGCAAGAACATTGTGTAATGGTAGCAAGGTGTGGAGCTGGATGAAGACAGCAGGCCAGACAGCATCAGAGGAGCAGGAAAGCTGACGTTTCAGGCCTGGACCCTTCTTCAGAAATGGGGGAGGGGAAGCGGGCTCTGAAATAAATAGAGAGGGGGAGGCGATGATAGAAGGTGGATAGAGGAGCAGATAGGCGGAGAGAAGATGGACAGGTCAAGGAGGCGGGGATGAAGTCAGTACATGTAAGCATGGGTAGGGATTTGGGATGGGGGTTGGTCAGTGAGGAGGGAGGAAAGAAGGACAGGTCAAGGAGGCTGGGATGAGGCTAGTAGGTAGGAAGTGGGGGTGGGGGTTGGTCAGTGAGGTGGGAGGATCAGATAGGTGGGAGAAAAGATGGACAGGTCAAGGAAGTGGGGACAAGAGGGGCTGGTCTTGGGATGAGGTCAGGGGTGGGGAGATTTTGAAGCTTTGGGACACATTGCATAAAACCCAATGTGTTGTACTGCTGTGATTTATATTTTCCATAATACCCTCTTTATTGCCTGGAACAAAGACTCTTCTGTTTCCATACTTCAGTTTCATGAACTAAAACTCCAAGCACAATCCAATCACTGCAGTATAAGTCACTGATAAATGAAGCGATACTTTCTCTGGGCTATCACTTCATTTTATTACACCATGATTATAATGTGTCAAATATACATTGAGAGCTCTGATAATGATGTCATAAGTGAAAGTTTCTCTATTTACATGTGCTTTGCTAAAATATCATCTGCAATGTTGATTGTGCAGTGAAGGATACTGATCTGGTTTGAATTGGTTGCTAATTCTGAAACAGTTCTGTGCCTAGCGAATCATCTGTGCCAGTTTGGCTGCATTTCGACTTGCCAAGGATTTTCTCATCCATGATAGTGTTAGGACCTGTTACTTAGCTTCCCCTCATTAGAGATTGCTTTCTGCATTTTCCATTTTGTCAGTCACCATGTGGATTGGACTGTTTCCTTTAATGACTTCTCCTCTGCTCTGTCCTGCTGTTAGGTTACTCACTCACTGCCTCCGTCAGTTATTTTGGTGGGTCTTAGAACAGTTTGGGAGCTTGGGCTAAAGAGGGACTATTTGAGTCTGAGGTCTTTGTAAGAAACACAGAAAATAGGAGCAAGAATAAGTCATTTGGCCCACTGGGTCTGCTACACCATTCAACATGATCACGACTGATCCTCTATTTCAGCACCTTACTCCTGGTCTCTTCCTTTCCCCTTGTTACCGTTAGTTTTTAGAAATCTATTTCTTTCTTATATACGTTCAGTGACTTGACCTTCATATCCTTCTTTGCTAGAGAATTCCACAGATTCACTACCCTTTGAAGAAATTTCTCATCTTAGTTCAAAATGACCTACTCCATTTCCTGATCAAGGGTAACTAGGGATGGGCAATAAATACTGTCCCAGCCAGTGACACCCACATCCCACAAATGAATGAAAAAAATGGCAGGAATATGAGGTTTTGCAGAAGATGAGCTGAGCCACTATGTTAATACTGCTTTGGTCTCTGTTAATGAAGCTGTAATTATTGGTTTATTGCAATGACTTAAATATGTGGGTTGGAAGTTCATTTCAGTCTCAAATATGACACCAAGATAGTAAACAATCTGCTTTAGCCTTCCTGAGGCAGATAACAAATAGGAGGGGACCTCAGATAGATCCTTGGAGGATGCCACAAGTGATGGTACAGGAGCAGGAAGAGAAGTCACTACAAGTGATTCTCTGGCTATGATTGGATAGGTAAGAATTGAAGAAGGAGCGGGGCTCCAAAAGTTTGTATTTTCAAATAAACCTGTTGGACTATAACCTGGTGCCATGTGATCTCTGACCTTGTCCACTCCAATCCAATACCAGCATCTCTACATCATACTCTGTAAAAGGATATAGATGCATTGAAGAGATGAGGAAGTATGGTTTATTTTTGTCACAGGCACATAAGATGTCATTTGTGAATTTGATAAGGGCAGCCACAACATTTTAGCAATAGTTGGTCATACCTTATCTATGTCATATCAATCTCTATCATATCTTATCATATCAATATCTTACCATCTACATCTTCACAACAGTAAAGATGGCGGCAGAGTAAGACACGCCAGTTGGAGCTCCTCTGCTCGCCAGTCCCTTTTCCTTTATTTTTCTTTTTTCCTTCCTTGCTGCAGTTTTTTTTCTCCCCCACCCCCAACATCTTTTAACTTCTTAAAGTACCTTACCTGGAGGAATGGAGAATGGAGTCCGGAAGCAAGTCGCAGCTGGAGCAGGGAGCAGAGCGATTGCAGGCCGAGTCATGGAAGTGAGTTGTGGCTGGAGTTGGAGTGGGGAGCACAGCGAGCCCGGGCAGGCTGGTGGGAATGAGTCTCAGATAGAGGCCAGCGTGTGGAAACAGCAAGTCCTCATGTTCTGAAGCCCAGTGGGCACCGACCCAGTGGAAAAGGACTACAACTTAAGTAGTTTTAAAGATACTTTTTATTATCATTCTGGACTTTTTAAACTCTGAGTTCCATGCTTGTCTATCTGTACTTTTCTACTACCTGTATTTCAATTCTGTAATAACAGTTTAAGTATATGTACCTAGATCCCCTGTACCTGAGATGGCACTGGGAGGCGACATTACAAACTTTTCACTGCACTCATTCGAGTGCATGTGACAATAAAGGCTATACTATTTTAGGGATTCAAACCTGGAGGTTCAGGAAAGATGGAAACAGATTTGGAAGGTCACATTTTTAAGGACTTTGGAGAGGGAAGGGAAGGACATGGGATGGAGCTTGCAAAAGCAGTCAGGTGATATGTTTGTTTTTCTGGGGAGGGGATAATGTAGTAGATTTTAAAAGAAAGAGGGACAATAGTTACCATCAGTGAGAATACAGTCAGGAGAGCAGGAAGTGGCTCAAAAGGATATGATGAGCACTGGGGGAGCATGAAATAGAAAAGAAACTGTAGAGAAATGTGAGTTCAGGGTAAGGGTAAGGGTAAGGGTGAGGACAGAAGAGGAAACTTCGAGGGAAATCTTGCCCAGCAGCTTAGTGCAATGCAGCTGAGTGGATTGTCTCCAGATTAGACAAAGCCCTCCCTGAGTTCTCTATATCTCTTGTTAGAGATGAGAGTGGAGGAGATAAAGAAGAGGTTTAAAAAGGGAATCTGCAGAACAGAAAAAAAGCTGTTGGGGGGGGTGGAGTGGAGGAAGTCATCTTTACATTGCAGGATGATTCTGGAATAGTGAGCAGAGTTAGTCAAAGATAGAAGGACCTGATAATACTTTATGTGGCCCAGCCTGGCCTGAGGAGTGTTGCTGAACAAAAAGACCTTGGGGAATGTAAGTTAATTGCTCCTTGAAAGTAGACAGGATAGTGAAGACAGCATTTGGTATGCTTGCCTTTATTGGTCAGTGCGTTGAGTATAGGAGTTGGAAGGTCACATTGCAGCTGTACAGGACATTGGTTAGGCCACTATTGGAATACTGCATGCAATTCCGGTCTTCTTGCTAGAGGAAGGATATTGTAAAACTTGAAAGGATTCAGAAAAGATTTATAAGGATGTTGCCAGGTTTGGAGGGTTTGAGCTCTTGGGAGAGGCTGAATAGGCTGGGGCTATTTTCCCTGGAGTGTTGGAGGCTGAGGGCTGACCTTACAGATGTTTATAAAATCATGAAGGACATGGATAAGGTGAATAGCCATGGTCTTTTCATGTGGGTGGGGGAGACCAAAACTAGAGGGCATAAGTTGAAGGTGACAGGGGAAAGATTTAAAAGGGACCTAAGGGGCAACTTTTCATGCAGAGGGCAGTGCTTGTATGGAATGAGCTGCCAGAGGAAGTGGTGGAAGCTGGTACAGTTACAACAGTTAAAAGGCATCTGAAAGGGATCAGACGTAAATGGGCCAAATGCTGGCAAATGGGACTCAATTAATTTAGGATATCTGGTCGGTGTGGAGAAGTTGGGCCAAAGTATTGTTTCCATACTGTACAGCTCTATGACTCTACGTTTACCTCTTTTTGGACTTAGTGGAAGAAAGATGAGGGCTATAAGAGGAATTGGCCAGGGCGAGAAGGAGTAATGGTTGTAGGGAGAACAAGGGCATCAAATGTGGGAGTCAGCATGGGATTCAGCAAATCAACAGTTGCAGATAGGGTGTACCAAACAAACATCTGAAGGCTAGCCAGCTGGAATGTTGAAAGTGCAGTTGTAAGTTAACGGGGCAAAGTTTTACCCATGGATGGATACAAAGGGAAATAAGTTTGGGGTGTGGGTAGAATGATACATGGAAAATGACCAGATATGGCCATATTTATGAATTGAGTAGCAAGATCATGTAAGATGACAAATCAAGGATATGACCATGAATACGGAGAGTTTACTTGAAGAGAGAGATTTTGGCAGGATAAACAGGTAGTGAATTAAGAAGTGGGAACTCATAGTGAGTTGAGATGAAGGTTGAATGTTAAAATAAAGACATCAAGCTTTTCCCTTGTAGTCTATTCACGGAATGCAGAATTACTGATCTCAACTATTATTTCCAGTTTCCTTACAATCTTCTGTTACATTGACTAAATGAGAGATGGGGCAGGAAAATGTGAAGATTCATAGAATCTGTACTGTGTGGAAACAGGCCCTTCGGCTCAACAAGTCCACACTGACCCTTATAGCATCCCACCCAGACCCATCCCCTTGTATCCCACCTAATCTACACATCCCTGAACACTATGGGCAATTTAGCATGGCCAATCCACCTAGTCTGCACAGCTTTGGACTGTGGGAGGAAACTGGAGCACCTGGAGGAAACCCACACAGACACAGGGAGAATGTGCAAACTCCACACAGACAGTTGCCCGAGGGTGGTATTGAACCTGGGTTCCTGGTGCTCTGAGGCAGCAGTGCCAACCACTGAGCCACTGTGCCATTCCACTCAGAACCACCACAGATCTGTAGTGAGACACACTCAGATGAGGTGACCATCCTGAATGGATTGACCTTGAAGAGATGATAGTTCAGAGAGTTATACAACAGCACAATAGCTAACACTCCTTTAGGTCATGAACAGATATACATTTGAGTTCTGAGAATGGTGATAAGGAAAATGGCATGCACAAAGTGCCAGATTGTCAGTCTATACCTTTAAATCAAGACAAAAGTCCCAGATTTTAGTGATGTTTCGCTGCTGCCAGACCAGGTTGAGTTTGCAAATCACTATACATTTTAGAGTCTCTGGGACAATTAATTTGAACATCAATACATGTCTGAATATTCTGTACAATATCTTATTCCATTGTGTAGATAGCTTATAGGTTATGTAATTCATTCTACTTAAGGAAATCAACTGTTGTGCTTTGTAGTTTATGGTTTCACATATTGATTAACATTTTGCTACATTTGTAATGGGATTAGTATACATTAAGTAATATTTGCACCACACAAGGGCCAGGCAATAACAATCTCCAATGAGAGTATCTAACCATTTCCTTCTGACATTCAGTGGTGTTACCATCACTGAATCCTCCACTATCAACATCCTGGGGGTTACCATTGACCACAAACTGAACTGGACCAGCCATATAAGTACAGTGACTACAAGAGCAGCTCAGAAGCTAGAACACTGCGATGAGTAACTCACCTCCCAACTCTCCAAAGTCTGGCCACTGTCTATAGGGCTCAAGTCAGGAATACTCCCCACTAGCCTGAATGAGTGCAACTCCAGTGACACTCAGGAAACTTGATGCTATCTTCACAATGCAGTTGGCTTCTTATGCACGCATCCACCACTTTTATCATTCAGTTCCTTCACCACTTATGCATAGTGGCAGAAGTGTGTGTCATGTATAAGATGCACAGAAGCAACTCACTAACATTCCTCTCATATCATCTTCCAACTTTGTCACCACACCATCTTTCCAGATGGACAAGGACAGCAGATACATAGGAATACTACCATGTGGAAGCTCCCTTCTAAATCCATCCTGACTTGGAAATATATTGCTATTCCTTCACTGTTGCTGGGTCAAAATCCTGTGGTTCTACCTACAGCACATGGACTGCAGCAGTTCATGAAGGCAGCTCACCATTACTTTTTCAAGGGGCAACTAGGGATGGACAATAAATGCTGGCCCAGCCGGTGACACTTACATTTTATGGATGAATTAAAAAAATTACAGCAAGTGATGTAAGTTTATATTTGATATCATAGTTGGTTGGAGCAGTATTAATCAGTAAACGTATGTAAAGAGCATTCCTGGAATTTTGTTATTCTCTAATAAAGAACCTTTATTTAAATTACCTATCATCATTGTAGCATTTGGGTATATTTGGAATAGGAGCCAGTAACACAACTGGTAAAAAGTAGTAATCATTTCAGACAACTAACCAGTACATGGGACCCACTATTGTCAGTTGTGTTGAGAATGATTCATCCTCATGGAGAGTTGGATGGACAGCAGTGAAATATCAGTGTTACTGTGAGTTTGCGGATGTATTCAAAACCCTGTAATGGCCTAGTTTCCTCTTCTCAGTGAGACATCAATTGTCAGCAGTCAAGGTGTTGGTGGATTTTTAGCTCGAGCTGCTGTTCTCTCTTTTCATGTCACTTTTGCTGTTCTCTGCATTTGTTGATTGAAAGGCCTGATACCTTTGGGTCAATTGCCAACCTGATCATGACTGGGCCCCTGTTTCTCACATGTTGATGTTAACAGAGTTGAGCTTCAGGGAAGTTTCAAAATTGTTTTTCAAATGTTTCCTTCAGGATCCCAGGTGATCAGATCCTTTGCATCGCCTTTTGCAGAGCATCTGATTGGATACTGTTGAGCTGAGCATTCTAATCACAACTGATGAGATAACGTGGTCACCAACTTTGGCCTCTGCGTCTAGGAAGACCCTGATATTTGTTCTTTAGTTTGCTTACTTGCATGATCAATACAATATTGGTTAAGAAGTTCTAGCCATGATATAACACAGTGTGGAGAAGACCATTGCTCAACAGACTTTGAATTTAATGTTAGGTCCAACATTATGTGGGAATAATCAGTAACTCTTAAAGTAGGTATAGAGGGGATAAACCAGCAAATGGGAGTGAACAATACATGGGAATAACCAGTAAGCAGAGTGACCAATAAATGGCAGTGATCAGTATATTGTGCTTTATTTTCAGTCCACAATGTTCTGTGTTGGCAAATATTAGTGGAACGGATATCTACAAGAACAGGAAAGACTATCTCAATGTAAGGAAATTACTTAATCATCATTCAACACCATTGCATTTCTTTAATAAATCTGTACATCTACCAATCTAACTTGTTCTTGCCTCAGATTTATGAGCCTGAAGGAGTAAAGATCTTTCGATGCCCTTCACCAATTTTCTTTGCAAATGTCGACTTCCTTAGGAGCAAACTCGTTGAGGCTGTAAGTTGCCATTTATCGTATAATTTCTAACATGACCTGTAATATTTCTCCTAGTTTTAACAATGCACAGTTTGTTCAAAGCTATTTCACTAATTGCTTGATGTTGTATATTTATTTTGAATTCCAGTAAAATTAAAATACCACAAGGTGAAATATTTAAACAGTTTTGAAGGTTCTGGAAAACGCTGTTTTGATAAATTCCAAATAATTCTATTTGATTGATGGTGAGATTTCATTTAAACACTGGACTGTAACTAAACTTCTGGAAACCCCTTTCTGCAGATTGGGTTCAATCCACTTCGAATCCTCCGGAAGAGAAATAAAGCTCTGCTGAAGATCAAAAAAATGCTGCGGAAAGGAGAGTTAGCCCTCACTTCAGTAAGTTCTGTTCATCGTAAAGTTGCAAAACCTGCAGATGACACTGTCTAAATATAAAATATATTCAGTGAGTCTCATTACAAGTTGGACAAAGAGCAAAGAATTTGGGTACTCTCTGTGCCTGACTAATTTAATAGAGTTTTTCAACGAAGTCTCAACAAAGAGTGAATAGAAAGGAACCAGGAGATGTGTTGTATTTAGACTTCCAGAAGACATTTCATAATGTACCGGACAAAAAGCTGAGTCATAAGATCAGAGCCCACAGTGTTGTACGTAGTATATTGGCATGGATAGAGAATTAGCTAATGGGCAGGAAACAGTGAGAGGGGATAAGGGATAACAAGGTGTAGAGCTGGATGAACACAGCAGGCCAAGCAGCATCAGAGGAGCAGGAAAGCTGACGTTTCGGGCCTAGACCCTTCTTCAGAAAAAGGGATTCTTTTTCAGGTTGATGACCTGTGACCAGTGGGGTTCAACAGGGATCAGTGCTGGGACCACCATTGTTTACAATATATATTAATGACTTGGAGGAAGGATGACAATGCATTGAAGGCAAATTTGCAGACAACGCAAAAATCAGTAGAAAGCAAGGTGCAAGGGAATTACAGAGAGATACTAATAGGTTAAGTAAGTGGGCAAAATGTTGGCAAATGGAGTATAATGTGGGAAAACATGAAGTTGTTTATTTTGGAAGAACAAAAAGAACAAAAGAACAAGTATTATTTAAATGGAGAAAAACTGCACCACAATGGGACTTGGGGATACTTGTACACAAAACAGAGAAAGCTAGCACACAGGTAATCAGGAAGGCTAATGGAATGTTGGCCTATAAGGAGTATAAGAGTAAGGAACTCTTACTGCAACTGTGCACAGTACTGGTGAGATTGCATCCGGAGTACTGTGAGCAGTTTTAGTCCCCTTATTTAAGGAAAGTTATCTTTTCATTGGAGAAAGTTCACTGGAATGATTCCTGGTATGGAGAGATTGTCTTATAAGCAAAGATTAAATGGGTTGGGACCCTACTTACTGGAGGTTAGAAGAGGTGACCACATTGAAGCATAGAGGATTCTTAATGGGCTTGACAGGGTAAATGTTGAGAGGATATTCCCCTCATGGGAGAGTTTAGGACCAGAGGCCATAGTCTCAGAATAAAGGGATGCCAATTTTAGACTCAGATGATGAGGATTTTTATTTCTCTGAGGTTTGAGAGTCTTTGGAACTCCTTGCCTCAGCTGTGGGGGCACAGTTGTGTACTTTTAAACCAGAGATAGATAGATTTTTGATCGGAAGGGGAATCAATGATTACAGAGAAAAGGCAACAAAATGGATATGAGAGATGTCAGATCAGCCAGAATCCTATTATATTGTGGACCAGGCTTGAGGGGTCAATTGTACATAAAACACAGAAAGCTAGCATACAGGTGCAGCATGTAATCAGGCGGGCTAATGGAATGTTGGTCCTTTTTTCAAGGGGATTGGAGTATAACAGTCAGGAAAGTCTTACAAGTACAAGGTTCTGGTGAGACTATGTCCGGAGTACTGAGAATGGTACAACTCCTGTTCTTATTTGTTATGATCTTATGGTCTGAATGGACGAGAAGATTGAGTAAAATACCATCCAAATCTGTCTGGTACTGTATCCCAGATACAACACAGTATCATATGTTGTAGTACTGCATTATAAACCCTTACAATACTGTACTTACAAACTTTTTTGTATCCCCGCATCTGTCATATCCAATCGTATTCATGTTTCCATACAGAAAGGCTACATCCAAACTGCAGAAAGAAGTGGGGACAGTGACTCAGAAAATGAAGATAACAACATGATTGAAGAACTGGATAAAGCGACAGATATGAGAGGGTTGCCAATGCGGATTGATTGGAAATCACCTCTTCCAACTGGTCTTTGCGTTCCCAGTGTGGAAATACATAGCATTGTCCTTGACTTTGCTGCAGTATCTTTCCTGGATGTGTCTGCTATGAAAGGCTTGAAATCGGTAAGCAAACAAAAACAGAAATTGATGGAGAAACTCAACAGGTCTGGCAGCATCAATTTCAAAGTTAAACACCTCCTTCCTTGACTATTACTCACTCCCACAACCCAAGTCCCATCACCAAATGGGTTGCTTTCAGCACAGCCAACTTATTTATATAACTACTCATAATCCCCATTATCAACTGTCTAGCTTCTCTTCCCTGACTTACTATTAACAATCCCTTTGTCTTGTGATAATACCATGGCTTTAAGAGGTGTATTTTGTCCTGGTTCCTTTTATGAACAGAAGTTGAGACAGAGGTAATGACCGGTCTGTTCCAAGCCAATAAAGTAAACAGGTTAAACAAAAACCGAAAGAACTGCGGATGCTGTAAATTAGGAACAAAACAAAGTTGCTGGAAAAGCTCAGCAGGTCTGAATGTTCTGAGGAAGAGTCACTGGACCCGAAACGTTAACTCTGATTTTTCCTTCACAGATGCTGCCAGACCTGCTGAGCTTTTCCAGCAACTTTGTTTTTGAAAGTAAACAGGTTGTGAGGTCTTGGGTTTTTTTCTCTAGTTTGAAAAATATAAGGAGCATGAATGGGTGAAATGAAGCTCCCACAAAACTAGGGTTTCAGTTTAACTTTCAGCAGTTGGTAGGATTTTGAAATAGTCTGGAGAAGTTCTCTGTCTCTCTGTTACAACAAAAAGGTGGAGTTCTTTCTGCTGCCAGAATTGCATGTGAGACAATCAGTTTTACTGAGAGAAAGCAAGCTGGGCAGCTGTGACCTCAAGCATTTTTTGTTTTTCAAAAATTCAAGCATCTGCAGTAATTTGCTCCAATCTATTTTACTGAATTTGTCTTTGCCAAGGGTGTGTTTATGAGATGTCACTATACTGGAATATTTGCTGTCTAGTAGTTTAAAAAAATCTCTTATTCTGTTAAGTTTTCTAAAAGTGTTAAAGTTATACCAATTCTACTTTTTTTGTTTGTATTTTAACCATAGAGTAAGAATAAAATGTGTTTTGCTTAAAGCCAAGTAGTGTAACTAATCAAATTACATCTGGAACACAGCACCTTATACTCACCATTAAATAAGATAAAAGTTAGGATCTAGGCTATCTCCTTGATATATTTACAGGGGGTTTGGTCTGGTCTATAACAGTCTTCAACTTTTTTTTCCTCACTCTCGGCTCTGTCTCCACATATCCACTCTCACTTCTTTTCACACCCCCCTTCTACTCTCCCCACCCCCAACATCAGCACAAATACCACCTTTTCCTAAGTAGGGTCACTGGACTTGAAATGTTAACTCTGTTTTCTTCCCACAGATGCTATCAGACTTGCTGAGTGTCTCTAGCAAATTCTATTTTTGCTTGTGTCAAATCTCTGGCAGCTGCAGTTCTTTGTTTTATTGAAATTGGTAACAAATGGTTTAAACGATAGAGTATGTAGGCTAAAAAAGGTATAGAAAGAAAAATAGAAAGAAAGAAAGACAGGAAGGAAGAAAAGGACAGAGAGAAACTAAAAAAAATATAAAGAATGACAAAGGTAGACAGAAAGAAAGACAGACTTGCATTTTTGGACCACTTTTCACATCCACCAGATATTTTGAAGCCCTCAACGGCCAATAAAGTACTTTGTGATGTATAATCACAGTTGTAATGTAGGAAAAGTTGGAGCTAACCCACGCTCAGTATTAAGAGGAGCAGGAAATTTGACGTTTCGGATCTGGACCCTTCTTCCGACCAGAAACGTCAACTTTCCTGCTCCTCTGATGCTGCCTGGCCTGCTGTGCTCCTCCAGCTCCACACTGTGTTATCTCTGACTCCAGCATCTGCAGTTCTTACTATCTCTACACTCAGTAATGTTGTTCAGTGAAGGAAATCTGCTATTCTCAACTGGTCTGACCTACATGTGACTCCAGACCTAAAGCAATGTGATTGACTGTCAGTTGCCCTCTGAAATGATCTAGCAAACCATTCATTTGTATCAATCACAACAATGTCTCAACAACGAAATGAAACTGGACGGACCACTTGGCATCAATCCAGGCATCAGAAACGACAACAGTAGAAACAGTCACGTCGATCCTGCTGAGGCCTCCTTGCTAAAATTTGGGGCCTAGTGCTAAAATTGGGAGAGCTGTCTCACAGACTAGTCATACTCACGGAATTATACCTGATAGACAATGTCCCAGACACCACCAACAATGGATATGCCCTGTCCCACTGGCAGGACAGACCCTGCAGAGCTGGTGGCACAGTGGTAAACAATAGGGAGGGAGGTACTCTGGGAGTCTTTAACATTGACTCCAGACTGCATGGTTTCAGCTACTCGACTGGGTCTATGGCAGTGATGGGGGAACCAACAAGAGAGAAAAACATACCTGACGTCATCCTTACCAATCAGCCACCTGCAGATGCATTTGTCCATGACAGTATCAGTAAGAGTGATCACCGCACAGTCCTTTTGGATATAAAGTCCCAACTTCACATTGAGAATGACCTCCATTGTGTTATGCGGCACTATCACTGTGCTAAATGAGACAGAATTCAAACAGATCTAGCAACTCAAGACTGTGCATCCATGAGGTGCTGTGGGCCATCAACAGCAGCAGAATTGTACTCCAGCACAATCTGCAACCTCATGGCCCAGCATATCCCTCACTCAACCATTATCATCAAGCCAGGGGATCAACCCTGGTACAACGAAGAGTGCATGAGGGCATGCCAGGATTGGCACATGGTATATCTGAAAATGAAGTGTCAACCTGGTGAAGCCTCCAAACAGGAATACTTACATACCAAGTAGCATAGGAAGCAAGTGATAGACAGAGCTAAGCAATCCACAACCAATTGATCAAAGCTCTGCTATTTAGCTACATTCGTGAATGGTGTTGGGCAATTTAATAACTCACTGGGGGAAGAGGCTCCACAAATATCCCCATCCTCAATTATGGAAAAGCTCAACACATCAGTGAAAAAGATAAGGCTGAAGCCTTCACAGGAATCTTGTGAAGTGCCGAGTGGACGTTCCATCTTGGCCAACTCCAATGGTCCCCAGAATCACAGGTACCAGTCTTCAGCCAATTTGATTTACTCTATGTGATATCAAGAAATGGTTGGAGGAAATGGATACTGCAAAGGCAATGGGCCCTGACAAATATTTCGGCAATACCACTGAATACATGCACATCAGAACTTTCCGCTACTCTAGCCAAGCTCTTTCAGTACAGTTACAACACTGCCATCTATCCGACAATATGGAAAATTGCCCAGCTATGTCCTGCACACAAAAGCAGGTCAAATCCAACTCAGCTAATTCCTGTCCCATCAGTCTACTCTCGATCATCAGTAAAGTGATGGGCGGTGTCATCAACAGTGCTATCAAGCAGCACCTGCTCAGAAATAATCTGCTCAGTGATGCCCTTTTTGGGTTCCGCCAGGGCCACTCAGCTCCTGACTTCATTACAGCCTTGGTTCAAACATGAATGAAAAAGATGAATTCCAGAGGTGGGTAAGAGTGACAGCCCTTGTCATCAAGGATGCTTTTGAGCACATATGGCATCAAGGAGCCAAAGCAAAATGGGAGTCAGGGGAAAAGGTCTCTGCTGATTGGAATTGTACCTGGGAGAAAGGAAGACAGTTGTGGTTGTTGGAGGTCAGTCATCTTAGCCGCAGAGTTCTTCAGGGTAGTGCCCCAGGGGTAACTATCTTCAGCTGCTTCATCAATAACCTTCCCTCCATCATAAGGTCAGAAGTGGGGATGTTTGCCAATGATTACACAATGTTCAGCACCATTCATGACTCCTCCAATACTGAAGTAGTCCATGTTCAAATACAGCAAGATCTGGTTAATGCCCAAGCTTGGGCTGACAAGTGGCAAGTAACATTTGTGCCATAGAAATGCCAGGCAATGACCATCTCCAATAAGAGACAATCTAACCACTGGCCCTCGAAATTCAATGGTGCTACCATCACTGAATTCCACACAATCAACATCTTGGGGGTTACCATGGACTAGAAACTCAACTGAATTCATCACATAAACACAGTAGCTACAAAAGTGGGTCAGAGGCTAGGAATCCTGCAGTGAACAACTCACCTCCTGACTTCCCAGAGCCTGTCCGCCATCTGCAAGGACAAGTTAGAACCCCACTGTGAAACAAGTTAGAACTGTGATGGAATACTCCCCTCTTGCCTGGATGGTGCAGCTCCAATGATACTCAAGAAGCTTGACACCATCCACAACAAAGAAAAGTGCTTGATTGGCACCACATCCACTCCCTCAGAGGCAGCAGTGTGTACAATTTACAAGATGCACTGTGGAAATTCACCAAAAATCCTTCGATAGCATCTTCCAAACCCATGACCACACTCATCTAGAAGGAGAAGGGTAGTGGATACATGGAACACCACCAACTGCATACCCCCCTCCAAGCCGTTCACCATCCTGACTTGGAAATATTTCACTGTTTCTTCATTGTCACCGGGTCAAAATCCCGAAATTCCCTCCCTAAGGGCATTGTGAGTACACCTACAGCATGTGGACTGCAGTGGTTCAAGAAAGAAGCTCGCCACCACCTTCTCAAGGGCAAAATGGGATGGGTAATAAATGCTGGCCCAGCCAGCAATGCTCACTTCCTGTGAAAGAATACAAAAAATTCAATGAACTCCCGCACACAACAATGTCATATACACTGGTCAGTTTCTCTTTTATGATGTTTAAGATTTTTATGATACAAATCTGGTCCGACTACTGTCAAAACAGCTAATTCTCACAAAAATAGGGGTGGACTTATTTGAATCATGAGTCTGTATTTTGCCAGCATTATCACAATCACAATACATTCCACCAGTATTTTAGTCACCTCCTTGAAATAATTTGTCTGAGAGTCAAAAGTACACCATATCGCATCTGTTAATCAGAATTCCTGCAATTTGAGTTGGTTTGGAAGAAATCAGAGAGAGAAATTATTGAGAAATCTAATTAAACATTAGTTATCAACTGTGTAGAAAGTGACCTGTCTATCTCAACAGATCTTGAAAGAGTTTGTCCGGATTGAAATTGATGTTTACGTCGCTGCTTGTGGTGGTAAGTTTCGTTCTCACTAGATTTTCACCAATTTTGAAGAAAAAAATATTCTTTTCAGGAGTTTATTAGCTTGTGTAAGTCATGAAAGTGATGAATTTACTCCAGGTGAAGGAGCAGTGCTCCGAAAGCTTGTAATTTCAAATAAGCCTGTTGGACCATAACCTGGTGTCATATGACTTCTGACCTTGTCCATCCCAGTCCAACACCAGCACTTCCACATCATGCATTGGTTAAAAGGACAGAAAGTAGAAATTAGGAATATACTAGTATCTTTTCAGTTTCAGAGATAGTAGGAACTGCAGATGCTGGAGAATCCGAGACAACGAGGTGCAGGGCTGGATGAACACAGCAGGCCAAGC
>NC_063353.1:106538-136857 GCF_021869965.1 Rhincodon typus | reverse complement strand
AGCCTCTCTGCTCCTATGATGCTGCTTGGCCTGCTGTGTTCATCCAGCCCTGCACCTTGTTATCTTTTCAGTTTGTCAGGTTACTAGTTCCAACTTACTAATTACTTGTTTCAGGTTACTCGTGGAGCACCACAGGTATCAGTGCTGGGCGCAAGTATTTACAATCCATATTAATGACTAAGATGGATTGTGTGTCACAATCCTTTCCATTATTTTACATGGCCTCACATTAATCGAGACAAAGCCATCTCGGACTCTTCCCTGTATCTGTGTTCAGCACATCGACCTTCCAGTCCCTATCCTATCTCTTCCTATCTCCTCCTGGAAAACTCTTAGTCAAATCACACAACAACACTTTCAAAATTTCAACTATTTAGCCTCTGTAGAAACAAAACATTTTGTGGCTACCTGTCTGGCAAACGACACCCTGTCTACTATTTTTGGTGCCTGATTCCCAGTAAATCTTTCATTCTTCCTTGCTCCCTGGCTATTACAACTCTCAACCTTGCTCCTGTAGGGACAAGAGACACAGATTGAAATAAATATTGTGCTTCAGGCATGCATGGCCAGACTCAGACATGTTCAGAAAAGATAGGGAAAGGAAAAGAGGAGGCGAATAGCAGTAATTTGGGGAATATGTTTTACAGTTGGAAAGGGAGAAAGTCCTGGAGGGAATAAGGGCTGAATTCATTAATATTTTATTGGCTTTTAAATGTTTCAAAATAGTGATTGTGTGTGAGAGAGAGAGAGACAGCGAAAGAAATCTGCAGTGAAATCACAAAGCTATGCAAAAACTATAGGGTATTAATACTGTTTGGGATGATGTCCCCAAATATTTGAGTAATTGATGTCAGAGGTTTCGGGAAAAATTTCTGAAATGTATTCTAAATTTCCTTGGGCAGTATGTCCTCAATCCAAATAAGGAAGAGGCATTGCCAGGTCTAGTGCTGAAAATGAGAGTGTGACAATAGGACCATTTGTTTGTGAGAAGCACAGGATAAGAGTGATCATTATATCAAGGTTTTGGAAGAACATGGACCAATCTAAATTGGAAGAGGAAAACTTCAAAGGGCTGAGAAGGGATCTTGCCAGTGTAAAATGGAACCAGAAAGTGACAAGAAAAACTGCAGTGGAACAATGGTTGATCTTTAAGGTACAAGCTTTTTACATTGCAACAAGGATGTAATTCTTCAGGTGAATTCTTCAAATGAAAACCAGGCCAAATAGAATACATTGGGAGGTGAAGGCAAAAATAAAAGTGACAGAGACAAAATAAGAATAGGATGCAGGTAATATAAAAGTGAATCCCAAGATTCTAGCAGTATGTAAGTAGTAAGTGGATAATAAGTGGCAGGAAATGGCCTATTAAGGTCAATTTCACCCTTGTGTCTGCTCATCTGCTGTTGAAAGCCTCATCTCTTGCCTCAAGAATTGACTATTCCATACTGTCCTAGTTGGTTTCCCACATCCTATCCTCCATAAAACTTGGGTTTATCCAAAGATCTGCTCTTACTTGTAACAAATTCCTGATCATTTACCACACTGTACTTGCTGACCTAGACTGGATCCCAGTCAAGCAAGGTTTGATTTAAAAATTCTCAGCCTTACATTCTTACACAACACAATAAATTTCCCTTCAAATCATTCATTGTCTCTGCTTCAACCACTCTTGTGGACAGAGAGTTCTCGGTCATTTGCACTTTGTAATTTAGGAGAATGAGAGTTGACCTCAATGCACAATATAGAATTCTGAGGACGTTTGCCATCACTACAGAAAAGGTATTATCTGGACAATATAGAACATGGACTCACGGTTGCAAGGGAAAAAAAAAATCAGCCTTACAGTAAGGTTGAGACGAAGAGAAGAGTCTTCACTCCGGGGACTATGAAGCTTTGGACTTCTCTATCCCAGATGGAAGTGAAAGTTCAGCTGCTGAGTATATTCAAGACTGGGACTGTTATATTTTAGGACCATTAGGGAATTAAGGCATATAGGGATTTCTGGGATTAAAAATTAGTCATGATCCTGTTGAATGTTGAAGCAGGCACAGGGGTCCACATGGGCTACTCCTACTCCTGCTTTATTGGTTCCAACAGAATTGCAAGTCCTTTCATCACTCACAGTGGAGTGATTCAAGAAACACTATCTCAGGGTATCTGGGATGGGCAATGAATATTGGCCTTAGCATGGCTCCAGGTTTCCTGAAAATGAATAAAAAAATACTGGGTGAAGCCATTCCTCATGCACAGCTGAGCCAGCGGACACATTTTCTGGTCTGATGAGGTGCTTATCCTGTTGTGACAGTTCCTCCACCTTGAACTATGTAACAAGGAATGTAAGCACAAATTTCCAACTTGAGGTTTGCGCAGTGACAAGCCCAAAGATTGGGACTTGGAAATTGACCAGGTAAGAATTTGAGCCTTTGATCAATGTGGCTGCTTGAAATTAAAAGATTTGGGGAAAAAAATGTTTCAACATACAATTATTTTAGTATTATGAAAAAAGACATTTTTTGAAGCTTTTCATCTTGAACTCGTCAATACAATTCATAAGAAGTACAACATCTATGCTATATGAGAGGAGAGTGCTGCTTGGTTGGAACGTGGTGATAGTAGTAGTGTTGCCATGGAGAATGAAACAGATAGATGATTGTTGACATTTAATTGCCAAGCTTTGTTTCAATTTTAAATTGAAGTGAGTTAACTCTTGTTATTTTGTTTATTCTCAGATTTAATCCTGGAGAAATTAAGCAGATGTGGATTTTTTGATGATGAAATCAGTCCAAAAATATTCTTCCTTACTATCCACGATGCAATGCTCTGCATATTGGACAAACATCATCCCACTAATTCTGTCAACATCATATGTGACAAGGTATCTTTGGTTAGAACACAGAACATTACTGCACAAGAACAGACCCTTCTACCCACGATGATGAGCTGACCATGACTCCAAAGTAAACTAATTCTTTTCACCTGCCCATATGCCTACATTTCTTGCATATTCATGGACCTATTTAAAAGCCCCTGAAACGCCCCTATCATATCTGCCTCCACCACCACCCCTGGAAGCTCATTCCAGACATCTACCACTATCTGTGAAAAAATTTGCCCCTCACATCTCCTTTGAACATTCCCCCATTTCAACTCTGGGAAAAAGATTCTGACTGTCAGCCCTATCCATGCCTCTCATAATTTTATAAACTTCTACCAGGTCTCCCCTCAGCCACTGCTGCTCCAAAGGAAACAACCCTAGTTTGTCCAGCCTCTCCTTATATCTCATACCCTCTAATCCAGGCACCATTCTGGTAAATCTCTTCTGCACCTTCATCAAAGCCTCCAGATCCTTCCTGTAATGTAGCAACCAGAGTTGGTGGTTGTCTGTTACTTACTTCTAATTCTTTCCTTGCTCCTTCATTTCTTTTGAAAATTTATTTTGTATTTTCATGTTTCCCTTCTGTACCATACGTTTACTTTGCTTTCTCCCTGTATATTTGCTCATATCACCTCTCATCCCATATGATTATCAGTGTCCCATTTTAATCCCATATGTCTCTATGTCCCCTCTCTGCAGCACCATGTCCCTCATTGCCTTTCACTCCCACATGGCCCTACATCCCCCGGACTCTGTGCCCTCATCTCCCTGGCCCTGAGTGTCCCTTGCATGGCTCCATGGCCTTTGGTGCCTAATACTTATACCTTTCTCCCCTGTGCAGCCTTTTTGAAGGAGAACCGGGGAATTCCTGGATAATATATAGCATTCAATCAACATCACATAAAGAGATCTTCTTGTCATTTTTACATTGCTCTTTGAAATCCTTCTCAGTACAAAATGACTGCTGCATTTCACATATTGTGATAGTGGCTACACATAAAAAGAAACCTAATTGCAGCCTGACATCACTAGGAGAATTAAAGGAAGAAGAAATATTCTGGAGTTTCTTCTCAATCTCTCTCTGAGTCCTGGGAGTTTATACAGATCTCTTCCTCAAATCAAGAAAATTATTTCTGTACATGCCAAACAACTTTCAAACCAACAGTTTTTTCTAATGAATTTGTTCTACATGCATTTTCATTCTACTTGTGAGAGATGAGGTAATTATTGTAACATCGGAAGATCGCCAAATAACCAACTAACCATGTACAGAAATGATTAGTGAACCTGTTGACTATTCGCTGAACACATTAACTAATCACATGCAGAAGAACTGTAGAGAACAATAATGAGTGCTGAAATAGAAACAGTACAAAACAAACAATCATCTGCTGTTTACTCATCTTCACAATTAATACAATATCAGGCACATCTGGAATCACAAATTTTACAATATGTGAGAATGTGAATTAAAACTGGATTACAATTTGAATTCAGATAACTGAACTCATTAATATTGTTGTAGGTAAACAACATCAAGGAAACAAGTTCTGAAGGAGACTTAAAAAAGAGGAACTGTGGGGTAAGCTAAAACAATATCCTTCATTTTTTAGGAAACAATACTATTCTTGCCAAGTTAATAGTTCCATAATCTGATTTATTTTCAGGTGCAATCGGAATCACATTTCTGAGTGTTTGAAAAACAAGTAGAAAACTGATGCAACATGTATGAGAATCAAGCAAACTAACAAGATCCAGAAAGGACTATACCTGTAATTTGAGATTGATTTATGTGCAGAATTTATTCTGCATAGACTGTCACAATCCATTTTGAAATTTGGCTAATCAATGTAAGTTTGTAATTTTTAAGGCAAAGATGTGACATGACAGTTGTACATGACAAATCAATACAGATTTAGTGAGTGAGTCTCTGGCAGCGTACCATCATCACTGTGGGTCTGAGGTCTGTTTAGAAAAATATTTATAGCAGTTCTAACAAATTTCACACAAATATAGAACCAGCTGATCACCCACTTCCCACTCTCTAATATTGACAATAACTGTAGAGTTGTGTCACATTGTTCACTCTTCCATAGAAACAGGATGCGGAGTAGGCCATTCAGCCCCTCAAACCTGTTTTACCATTTGATAAGATTATGGCTGATCCAATTGTTGTCACTTCTTTTCTGTCTGCCTGTAAACCCTCGACTTCCTTGTCAGTGAGGAATCTCTCTAGCTTAGCCTTAAAAATATTCAATAACCCTGTCTCAACCACTCTTTGGGGAAGAGACCTCTGACAAAAAAAAACTCATCTCTGTCTGAAATGGGAGACTCCTTAATTTTTGTACTGTGTCTCCTAGTTCTAGTCTCTGTTGCAAGGGGAATCATCCTTTGGTATTCACCCTGTCAAGTCAATTATCTTGAATAAGTTTCAAGAAGATCACCTCTCAATCTTCTGAACTCCAATGAACATGGGTCCAAAATGCACAAACTTTCCTAATATGACATTATCCTCATTCCAGGAATCAGTTCAGAAATCCTTCTTTAAACTGCTTCCAATGCAATTATGTCCTAAATTTAAATGAGAATAAAATTGTACATGGTACTCTGGATGTGATCTTACCAAAACCCTGGGCAACTGCAGCAAAACTTCTCTACTTTTATATGCAATTCTCCTTGTTATAAATAAGGACATCCTATTTGTCTTCCTAGTCACTTACTGTACCTGAAAATTAACTATTTGTGATTCTTATGCTGGGACACCCGCATCCCTTTGTATGTTGGAGTCCTGTGATCTCTCTCCATTTAAATAATATGCTGTTTTTCTGTTCTTCCTGCCAAAGTAGACAAATTCACATTTTTCCATATATTTTATCTGTCAAATTTTTGCCCACTCACTTTATCCATCCTTTTGTAGATTCCTTATGTCCTCTTCCCAACTTACTTTCCTACCTTTGTGTCATCAGCAAATTTAGCAATCATACATTCTGTCCCTTCATCCAAGTAATTGTTTGTAAATTGTTAAGGCCCCAGCTGTGATCTTTATTGTACTCCACTCATTACATCCTGCCAACCTAAAAATGACTATTTATCCCTATTTCTTTATTTCTTATTACCTAACCAACTCTTTAGACATTCTGATATGTTGCATCCTCCTAAGCTATTATTTTGTGTTGTAACCTTTGACGTAGCACCACATGAAATGGTTTTTGGAATGCAGGTACATCATCTCTCCAGGTTCCCCTTTATTCACACTGCTTGTTACTTACCTTTCACAAAACCACGTTGCCTCTGCCTTGTTGCATTAAGATTTTATAAATGCCTTGTAATAACATCTTTGAATAAAAGACTCCTTCATTTTCTATATACTAGATATTAAGCAAACTGACCTGTAATTTCCTGCTTCCTATCTCCTTTTCTTGAATACAGAACTTACATTTACAACTTTCCTGTCTGATGAGATCTTTGCAGAATCCAGGGAATTTTGGAAAATTGAAACTAAAAGTGGGAAGAAATGGGGAGACCTCAGCGTGTGGATGTGTGGTTAAGCAAGGAGGAGACCTATAGGAGCAGGGCCCTGTTACAGAAAGAGCAATGCTGTTAACAGCTTGATTAGAACAGCAATCGATACCTTAAAGCTGGGAATACTAAAATGTCAGCTTGATGTAACCCAATGCCCACTCTGGGGTCCTGGCCCTTAGATTGAGAAGCCCTGGTAGAGGATAAAGTCCATCAGGACCCAGGGACCTGTCAGATGTAGTTCTAATAATGTTCTCAGGCCCTTTACCTAGTGATCTTAATTGTTTTAAATTCCTCTCTCCCTTTCATCTCCTGATTCACAATCATCTCTAGGGTGTAGTTTGTGTTTTGCTCAGTTCAAACAGATGCAAAATTTCTGTCAAACCATGTATCATTACTCCATTTTTCAGTATTCGTTCCTGGGTTTCATTCCTAGAGGGCTAATGTTAATCATTTTTCCTTCTTAAATACCTGTAGAAGTTTTACTATCTTTTTTATGTTTCTTGTTGGCTTTTCTCATATTCTAATTCTTTCCCCCTCCTTTTCTTTTAAATTTATTTCATGAATTTTATATTCAGTCCAATCTTCTCACCTGCCACTAACTCTGAGGAATTGGATGCTTTTTCTTTCAATTTAATACCATCTATAGCTTCCTTAGTTAGTCATAAATAATGCATCCTTCACCTAGAATCTCTCTCACTTTCTTTCTCTCATTGTATCCGTGTTAACAATTAAGAAATACCTTCTTTAATATTTCACCCTGCATCTCTGCTAATCTGTTCCTGAAGCTAATTTCTCAGTTCATGCTCACCAGCTCTACCTTCATGCCCTTATTTAATTTTAAAACCACCAATCTTAGACCCACTCTTTTTTCCCTCAAACTGAATGCAAAATTCACCCATGATAATCACTGCTACCTAAAGGCACCTTTATCAAGAGGTCATAATTTATTCTGTCTCATTCAACATTAGCAGATCTGGAATTAACTGCTCTCAGGTTGCCTCTAGAACATGTTGCTGTAAGAATCTGACCTGAAAACACTATGAATTTATCCTTCAGGCTACCTCTGCCAATCTTATTTGTCCAAGCTATGAATAGATTAAAATCATCTACAGACTATTGCTATATCTTTTTCATAACACCCCACTATTTCTTCCCATATACCTCTTGCAACTGCGAGATTACTGTTAGGAGAGCTATAAATTACTCATACAAGTGACCTTTTACCTTTGCCATTCTCTTATCTGTCACCAAACCGATTTGTACACACTCATATCACTAAATCCTTGTGGCTGTACACACTCACATCACTGAACCCTTGCTGCTTTTACACACTCAATCCCAACCAATCACTCCTTTTACACACTTACAGCCAGGACCTCTGGTGGATTTACACTCTCACAATCCTGAACTTCCAGTCCTCTGATACACGCATTGCCCTATACTCTTGTTGCTTTTCTCCCCCACACTAAATAAAAATCATACTCTGCATATCCATCAACTTAGATATATAAACAAACAGCACTGATGGTAGGCATTTTTGTCAGCAAAAGCTGGTCAATCATCTTTCTTGCCCTTTGACTTCATTGATATGACGTCCCAGTAGTTTGGTATGAAACTCACAACGGAGAACTGTAGAAGGGCAAGAGTGAAAACTAAGTTAACAAATTTGGCAGAGCTGTGAAACAGGGCTGGGTAACAAACACTGGTCTTCAATTAAAGCCATATCCTGAAAACATCAAAGAATTAAATTGTAACTATCTAATGCTCTACTTTCAGTCAACTGTTTACTGAACATAATTTTTCAATCTGATGGTTTGATGCTGCTTCCTATGATGGAGGCAGTTGTGGGTGATGACGACACTGGCCCAGAATATTTCCCACTCTCTGGAAAGGTGAAGTGAGCAGCTGATGTTGTGGGTGTAGGTGGAGTGAGTTGAAGGTCAGGAGGGGGTCACCATCCTCAATACTGCATTAGGGAAAGCCTCAGAATCCATACCCCTTCCTCTCACTTCTAACATGAACCTGTCAGCTAAACTGTCTGAAGAAGAACTCAAAACATTGACTCAGGTTTCTCTTCACAGACGCTGCCAGACTTGCCGGGTTTCTCCAGCAATTTCTGTT
This sequence comes from Rhincodon typus, assembly GCF_021869965.1. NCBI lineage: Eukaryota > Metazoa > Chordata > Chondrichthyes > Orectolobiformes > Rhincodontidae > Rhincodon > Rhincodon typus. Next base: position 128,339 of record NC_063353.1, on the reverse strand, counting down.
TTGTTTGTTAGAGATCAGTCACGTTCTGCCAATTAGCAGTCAACTAAATTATTGGGGTAATTTTGAAGAACAATAAACACAGGTTCAAATCCAACTTGCTCCAGAGGTGCATCATAACATTTTGAGAATATCTGGAATCTGGCTGGGAGAAGGCATCTTGTGGTGCAGTTGTAGTGTCCTTCTCTCTGAACCAGGAGGCCTGGAATCAAGTGCCAATTGCTGCACAGACACATCTCTGAACAGGTTGATTTAAAAAGCATCTCGAAGAACAATTTGATTCCAATTGATCTATGGGATTAGTGGAAAACTGCAATAACATGGGAAGCTTTAAGATTATATGATTCACCAAGGGCACAGAAGGGCTTGTTTCTGAAAAGCCTCTTAAACATCCTAATTTATCACGATGTCGTACGTTGGGCGGATTTCTTAATAGTGGCATGCTATTCCAATTGGTGGAACAGAAGTGTACATCATTGGTTTCCTCTCAAACACACTTAAAGCTTAAACTGTCGGAGAGACGTGTGACCAGGAAGCGGGGGAGCTTTGACTGACCAGCTACTGAGAAGCGGACAGTGGGCATCAATCACGATTTTCCTGCTTTGTTGCCATTCACATTAGACCGATCGACAACACAGGTGTTTTTGTTTCAAATTTAAATTTCATCTGTCAATATTTTGCATTATATCAATTTCAGTATACATCGTAAATTACTTGTTGGGATTAGCTTTGTTGGTGAGTTACATGTACTGGCATGTCTCTTGATGACTTCGGGGCAGTTAGGTCGTTTCCCTTATTGTGACAGAAACAATGTTATATTTTTGTTCCCTTTGGACTGAATGCAAATGTCCAATGTTTAATTCACCATTCGGTAGGATATGGCTGAATTTCCAGACTCAGCTTCCCTTCTACGTATTGTAAAGGATATTGTTCAAGATAATTGAAATGAAAACTCAAAGTCCTATAAGGCCTGTCGAAGCTACTACCTTGAGATGGACACACGTTTGGACAAAACTTTGGATGTCTCATTTTCTTGCTTCGAGTGACAGTCCCCAAAGCTGCACCCACTCAGCCTCTCCCACTTCACATCTTCACGCACCAGACCCCACCGTCTTTCCTCTCTTGCTTTCCTCTTCCATGGATCCAGACTCTGAACGTACAAAACGGTCCCGCAGCCTCACTGCGACTCCCCTTTTCCAGTCCCGAAAATCCATCCAGGCTGCCGTTCTTGTGCTGTAGACTCCGACAAGAAAAATCACTGACCTCACACAACTGCACAAAATACCAACTTCAACCAAACATGAACCCGGTGCAACGAGAGTCTCCCGCGCGCCCACTTTATCTTGAAGATTGGAAAAATAAATACGCTAATGAATTTTCATAGCATGCAAATATATATAACAAATACATAGCGCCATAGGGCAGTATGCGGTCCAATACACCACAGTCACATCGCTGACTTTACCTCTGCATCTCATCCTGCTTTCGAGAAATCGAAAGTTTGCATCCCGCCTAACTCAGCCGCCCCACAAGCTTTGTTTCCTGCATTTAAAGGATGGATAAAATTTAACATCACAGCCACTTTGCGGCAGTTGTGACATTAGCAAGCTGAATCCTGAGGCATTGCTAAACATCTGGATGATATGTTGAATTGTGGCACGTTTTGATTTAAAAAATGCTCACATCAATAATTGGTGTATGAAATGTAACAACTGATGATGTGTTTAATTGAGAATCACTATACTTTAATGAATGGGAATTTAAAATTTTTCTGATTCTACTCGATCAAAGGAAAAATAGAGATCGCGACAGAAAAATAATGAAAGATAATGTTTATGTAGTTACTGCCGCATGAACACTGAAAATACAACTCTCATCACAATTACATGTTGTAATGATCAAGCATGCGAATTGAACCAATTAGAGAACAAGCTGTTTTAAATCTATAATGTGAAAGTGCTAATTATTCATAACTAAATGTAAAAGAACATTAAAGGAGAGTGACCATAATATAATAGAATTTTACATTAAGTTGGAAGGTGATGTGCTTTAATCTGAAACTGGCATCTTAAATCTGAACAAAGGGAATTACAAAGGAATGAGGGGAAAATTGACTGTGGTAGATAGAGAATCCACATTAAAAGATATGTTGGAAGATCATAAGACTATGAGATATAGGCGTATAATTAGGCCATTTGGTCCATCGAGGCTGCTCTGCCATTCGATCATAGCTGAGATGCATCTCAACCCCATTCTCCTGCCTTCTCCTTGTAACCCATGATCCCTTTACCAATCAAGAACCTATCTATCTTTGTTCTAACAAAGCTCAATGAATTGGCCTCCACAGCCTTCTACGGCAATAAGTTCCACAGAATCACTACCACTGGCTGAAGAAATTCCTCCTCATTTCAGTTCTAAAACAGTTGTCTCTTCACTCTGAGTCTCTGCCCCCAGGTCCGAGTCTCTCCTACCAGTGGAAATACCTTCTGTACTTTTATTCTTACAGAATACTGAAAGGCCTGAATAGTTTCAATCAGATCCCCCTTCACCCTTGTAAACTCTATCAAGTACAGACCCAAAGTCCACAACCGCTTCTCAAATGACAAGTATTTCACTCTCAGGATCATTTTTGTAAATCTCCTCTGGTCTCTCTCCTGGGCCAGCACATGCTTCCTTAAATACAGGGCTCAAAACTGCTTACCATATGCCAAACGCAGTCTGACCAGAGCCTAACACAGCCTCAGCAGTGCATCCCTACTCTTGTATTCTAGTCCTCATGGAATGAATGTTAATATTGCATTTGCCTCCTAACTGCAAATTGAACTTGCATGCTAACCTTAAATGAATTCTGAGCTAGGAATCCTAACTCCCTTTGTGTTCCAGATTTCTGAAGCCTTTCCCCATTTAGAAAATAGACTATGCCACTATTCTTCCTACGAATGTGCATAACCTCACGCGTTCCCACATTATACACCAACTGCTACTTCCTTGCCCACTCTGTTAACTCTTTTTTATTCATTCATGGGATGAAAGTATCACTAGCTAGGCCAGCAGTTATTGCCAATCCCTGATTAACCAGAGGGCATTGCAGTGGCTCTGGAGTCACATGTAGGCCAGACCAGGTGAGGATGACAGTTTTCTTCCCTTAAGGGCATTAATGAACCAGATGGGTTTTTCCAACATTCGACAGTCATTATTAGACTCTTAATTCCAAATTTTTATTGAATTCAAATTCTATCACCTTTAACGGGGGGTTTTAATTCAGGTCCTCAGAACATTAACTGGGTGTCTGGTTAACGATCTAGCGATAATACCACTAGGCTACCACCACCCGGTCCAAACCTGTCCAAGTCCTTCTGCAGCCTTCCCGCTTCCTCAACATTACCTGTCCCTCCATCTATCTTTGTGTCACCTGCAAACTTAGTAACAATTCCCCCAGTTTCTTGATCTGGATTGTTATTGTCTAACATAATAGTTTTGGTCCCAACACTGACTCCTGTGGAACTCCACTAGTCACCGGCTGCCACTCTGTTAAAGACCTCTTTATCCTCACTGACCTTCTGCCAGTCAGCCAATCTTCTATCCATGCCAGTACGTTATTCTGTTAGGGACATTCAGAAGACTTTGGAAGAAGGGTCATTGGACCTGAAACTCTGCTTTCTCTCCTCAGATGGTGCTAGACCTGCTGAGTTTTTCCAGCACTTTCTGTGATTATTGTAATAGCACCTTTCTTACATGCCTTTTCTACTTCCTGATTTATTTTCTGCCGCACATCCTGACTACTGTTAGGGGGCCTGCACATAACTCCCATTGGGGTCCTTTCCCTTTCCGGTTCCTCAACTCTGCTCACACAGATTCTATGCCTTCTGAAACTTGCTTTTTGCTACTGATGTAATTTCATTTCTTACTAACAAGGCAACATCACCTCCTCTGCCCATCTGCCCGCCCTTTCGGTAAGGACATGTAATCCTGGATATTTAGTTCCCAACCCTGGTCCCCTTGCAGCCACATCTCTGTGATGTACACAACATCATTCCTGCCAATTTCAATCTGCACTACAAGCTTATTTTGTTTGTTTCATATACTGTGTGCATTTAAGTTCAACACCGTTAATCCTACATTGACTGCCTGCCTTCTCGTTGTTGTCCCCTTATTTGCTGTGTCTGAAATCAAATTCCTGAGCCTCTCCTTACTCTCTGCCCTATTACTTGTTCTGGAAACTTTAATAAACCCATCCTACTGTAACTAGTTTAAAGTCCTTGTGACCACCCTATTTAGCCTTTCCACTAGAATCCTGGTCCCAAATTGCATGTGGTTCAAGTAATAATCCAGAGACTACAAACATTGAGGAACAAAAACAGAAGTTGCTGGAAAAGCTCAGCAGGTCTGGCAGCATCTGTGAAGAAAAATCAGAGTTAATGTTTCAGGTCCGGTGACCCTTCCTCAGAAATGATAACTCTGATTTTTCTAGACAGATGCTGCCAGACCTGCTGAGCTTTTTTCCAACAACTTCTGTTTTTCTTCCTGATTTACAGCATTCACAGTTCTTTCAGTTTATTAAACAGTTGAGGTTCTGTTTTTAATTTTTGTTCCTAATTCCTGGCATTCTCCAAACAGGACCTCTTGCCTATTCTTGTCTTTGTTGTTAGTGCCAACATGGACCACAACAATGGATCTTCCCCCCTCATTCCAGTATCCTTTCAAGTTGACTTGCGATATTCTTCACCTTCGAACTAGCTAGGTAACACACCATGAAGGACTCTTGATCCTGCTTACAAAGGATGCTATCTACCCTGTAATTATACAATCCCCTATCATTACCACTTTCCTTTGTATTGTACCTCTTGAATGGCTTCCTGGATCAAGGTGCAGTGGTCAGTTTCAATAGTTGGAGGAACACAGCAAGTCAGGCAGCATCAAAGGAGCAGGAAAGCTGACATTTTGGGTTTACACCCTTCATCGATTTTCCTGTTCCTTTGACCTGCTGTGTTCCTCCACTCCACACTTTATTGACTCTGACTCCAGCATCTGCGGTTCTTACTGTCTCCGCAGCGGTCAGTTTGACCAACCTCCCAGCAGACTCTTGCCTCTTCTGTACAGAGAGCTAGTACCTCCTACCCCTGTTAGACAAGGTCAAGAGCTGAGTCTCCTCTAGTGTCACTTTCAGGATCTCTCTACCTGCCTCACGTTGTCACACCCTTTCTGTCCTTGACCATGGGCCAAATTTGAAATATTTAAGCTACGGGTGTGACTGCCTGGAACTCAGCATCACGGTAACTCTCTCCATCCCGGATGTGCTGTGGTGTCTAAAGTTTGGATTCTAGTTCACCAACTACCTCACACGACAGAATGTAGTCACTGTGACTTGCAATGGGATCCACCAGCTCCCACATCATCCAAAAACCACACATCGCCTGTACTGCCGTTTCTAATATAGTTAATTAGGTTTTATTTATTGTTAAATATATCATTCTCAGATAGTCCCTAAATGATTGCACTCCTTTCTGAATGTAGTCCTAATTAAGATCTGTTGCTAATATAGGTCCCTTACGAGCCAATCAGACCACAACCTCTCTGTGACATCACTTTCTAAAAGAAAAGATGAAAAAACAATGTAAACACCAGAATGATCAAAATTCCCAGCTTTAAGTCTTCTCACCACTGCTGGTGCTGCTCCTCCCCCACTCAGGTGAGTCTGGACACGTTCACCTTCCATTTACTGATAAACAGGCATCTGGGTCAGCTCCTTGTCTAAGGTTTGGTGTGATCTTCAAATCCTCCCTTTCCCAATATCATTCAATGAATTTTCATTCTTGTTCTTCCCCACAAGAGCAGATTGCGGACCGGTTTTCCCAGCTGCTTCACCGCAGCAGTGAACACTTCTGATCTGCCTCACTGTGATGGTGATGGCTCCCTGACTGCCTCACCGTAGTGATGACCACTCCCTCTTTTTAATTTCCAAAATATACTTTATTCATAAAAATATCTTTATATACATACATAGTCACTAAAGCAGTTCAGTTCTGTACAGTAGCACATGAAGAAACAAACAGACATTGGAGTTTGACTCTATCCAGCAAACAAATCCAAGAAATTTCTTACTTGTACAAGGCTACATTTACCAGCAGAGTCTGATAACTGAAGGGACCGCCATCTAACTTCAGCAGAAAGACTGTAGATGGCAGTCTTCCCCACTGCCTCATGGCAGCAGCTGCCCCAAGCTTTAGTGTGCCCCTCAGTGCATAGTCCTGGACCTTGGAATATGCCAGTCTACAACACCTGGTTGAGGTCAATTTCTTGCTCTGGAAGTCTAAAAAGTTTCAGGCAGACCAAAAAGCACTTATCAACAAATTGATGGTCCTCCAGGTGCAGTCAATGTTTGTCTCGGCGTGTGTCCTGGGAAACAGACTATAGAGCACAGAGTTCTGCTGCTCAGGATGAACAGTGACAAAAAAGACCACTGCATCTCCCTCTAGACTTCCTTTGCAAACCCACATTCCAGCAGGAGAGTGTGAAAGTCTCTACACCCTGCAGTCAATTCGAGGGCACCTTGCAATGGCATTGAGATTCTGGGCATACATGAAGCATCTCACAGGAAGTGCCATTCTCACCACCAGCCAAGGGATACCTTGGGGCTTATTGGAAAGTTCTGGTAATGAGGTATTTTCCAAAATGACTTTGACATTCAGCTCAGGGAACAACCTGATAGGATCCACCCTCTCCATTTCCTGCAGGGTCTCAAGGATGTTAGGTACTTGTGGTCAGAACTGTTTCTTTGAAAATTTATCCATGAAGGACAGGTGATATGGAACGGTCCAACTACTTGGAGCATTCTGTGGCGACGCGGCCAGCCCCATCCTTCACAACACTGAGGGCACGTAGAACCTCAGTACATAGTGCGTGCCGGGGATCTATACACAGTTTGATGCAACTGCAGCTGCTCACAAAGATGGCCATCAGAACGAGGGCAGCAGTGGGTACGCATCCCCCTGCACACCAATCCAGAGTTTTATACAGAGAACACAGAATATTTAGCACAGGAATAGGCCCTTTGGCCCACCATGTCTGTGTTAATCATGATGCCATTCTAAACTAATCCCATCTGCTTGCACATGGTCCATATCCCTTTACTCCTTGCCTGTGTCGATCTGTCCAGAAGTCACTTAAAAGTTGATATTGCATCTGCTTCGTCTACCTCCCATGGTAGTACATTCCAGGCATCTACCACCCTCTGCGTAAACATCTTGCCTCACACATTTCCTTTAAACACTGCCCTTCTCACCCTAAACCTGTATTCCCGAGTCAAGTCCCACAGCATTGGTGGAGTGAGCGGGCCGAGTCCCGGAGAGAGGCCAGCATGTGGAGGCAGCATGGCCTTGTGTTCTGGGGCCAGTGGGCACAGACTCACATTGGAGAGGGACTGGAACTTAAGTACTTATGGTCACCTTTATTATCGTTTTCGACTTTTTACACTCTGTTCCCATGCTAACCTATTTTTTTTTAACTCTGTAACAACACTTAAAGTATCCGTACCTAAGTAGTCTGTACCTAAGATGGCTCCAAGAGCCGAGATTACAAACTTTTCACTGCACTGATTTGAGGCTATTCTGATTCTGATTCTACAGTGTAGTGACTCGACCTGCAGACAACAGTCCAAATGTAGCCTAACTAAAGTCTTGAACAGCTGCAAAATGATTTGCCAATCTTTATACTCAATGCCCCGAGCAATGATGGGAAGCATACTGTATCCTGCCTGAAACATCTGTATCCTGGGATGTTGAGCTGCCAGTCCTGTCCTTCCTTCAATCATATCTCAGTAACTGCAACAATATCATAGTCCCACGTGCTGATCAATGCTCTTAGTTCATCCACCTTACCAGTCCTTGCATTAAAATAGATAAAATTTAGCCTTCTAGTCCACCCATGTGCCTTATCCTGTCCACGTTTTCTCTGCCCACGGGACTGTCCGAGTATTCCTGCTGCATCTGATTAGTCCCAGGGACGGGAAGTTTGCAAATGAGACACCTTTGTTTGAGAAAGACAGAAAGAATAACTCAGGAAACTACAGACCTGTCAGCTTGACATCAACAGTGGGAACAAAAATAAAATTGCTGGAAAAGCTCAGCAGGTCTGGCAGCATCTGTGAAGAAAAAAAGAGTTAATGTTTCGGGTCCGGTGACCCTTCTTCAGAACTGATGGTGGCTGGGAAAATGTCAGTTTATATGCAGAAAAAAGGGGAGGGGGTTGGGGTAGGGTGTAAACAAAAGGATACAGCCTAAAGAGAGTGAAGAGCACTTGGGCAGACAAAGAGTTGATAACGATCAGGCTGGGAGGGTGAATAGTTAATGGGGACTATTAGTGACTAATAACAGGTAGTGTGTAATGGCAGGCAACAGTGGGGAAACTGATGGAGACCATAAATAGAGGTAAATATGTACTTAGAGAAATATAAGTTAATACTTGACAGTCAACTTTGCTTTGTCAAGGGCAGGTCACACCTGTCAAATTTAATTGAGTTCTTTGATAGGGTGACACAAGCAGTGAATGAGGGTAGTGCTATGCATGTTGTGCATTTGGACTTTCAGAAAGCATTTAATACAATGCCACATGGCAGGTAGGTTAGCAAACTAGAAATGTTTGGGATTGATGGGTCCTTGGCAGCTTGGATTAAAAGTTGAGTTGAATCAGTGTTCTCCAGGGATTGGTGTTTGGGCCCTGGCTTTATCTGATTTATATGAATAATCTGGAAATGGGTGTTCAGGGCAAAATCTCTAAATTTGCAAATGATACTAAGCTAGGAAGAAAAATGAAGTGTGAGGATGATGCTGAGCAACTTCAAAGGGACATTGACAAGTTGGCCAATGGGCAGACACCTGGGAGATGAATTTCGATGCAGAGAAATGTGAAGTAATGAATTTTGTAGAAGAAACACTGAGAGACAATACAGGCTTAATGGTACAACTTTGACAGGAATACAGGAATAGAGGAACCTTGGGGTTCACGTGCATAATTCTCTGAAGGTAACTTGGAAAGTTAAAACAGTTGTTAAGAAGGCTTATAGGATCCTGTGTTTATAAACAGAGACATTGAGTATAAAAGCAAGGAAGTGATGCTACACCTTTACAAATCATTGGTTAGACCACATTTGGAGTATTGTGTTCAGTTCTGGGCACCAAGAATTAGGGATTTTACATACAAGGAAAGATTAGAGAAATTGGACTTATTCTCCTTGGAGGATTGGTAGGTGGAGTTTAATTTGGAGAAATGTAAGATCTTGGATTTTGGTAAAAATAAAACAACGGCAGGACTTATACAATTAATGGTAGTGTCCTGGGTAGTGTTGTAGAACAGAGTGACTTAGGGGTTCTGATACCTAATTCTTTGAAGTTTGCATCACAAGTAGACAGGGTGGTTAAGAGGACATTTAGCACGCTTGCCTTCATTGCTCAGACCTTTGAGTATAAGAGCTGGGATGTCATGTTGAGATTGGATAAGTAGATGAATATGAAAGGTTTGGAGGGATATGGGCTAAACACAGGCTCGTGGGACTAGTTTAGTTTGGGAACATCAGCAGTATGGACGAGTGAGGATTGATTAGCTCAGTTGGCTGGACAGTTGGTTTACAATGTAGAGTAGTGCCAACAGCATGGGTCCAATTCCTGCACTGGCTGAGGTCACCATGAAGGACTCTCCTCCTCGACCTCTCCCCTCATCTGAGGGATACCTCATTCTCTAAATTCCTGATGCAGGACCTAATTTCTGTTTACATGCATGTTGCTGGTATTGACATGTACCACGACTGCTGGCTCTTCACCCTCTCCCTTCAGAATACCCTGCAGCCACCCTGAGACATTACTGACCGTAGCACCAGGAGGCAACATTGCATATGAAAGTCTCGTTTGTGGCCATATAACCACTTACATTCAGTTCCCCTTAGAATTGAGTCCCCTCTCAGGAAAGCTGTCCCAGTTTTCTCCTCTCCCGCTGTGCAGCAGAGCCAGCTGTAGTGCCACAAACATGGCTGTTGCTGCTTTCCCCTGAGAGGCAATCCCACTCCCCACCCCCACACCCAAAACAGTATCCAACGCGGTATAACAATTTGAGAGGGGGACTGCCACAGGGGACTCCTGAACTACCTGCCCTCACTCACTAATATTCTTGTTGATCATTCAATGTTTTCCTGCCTGTCTAGCCCTTACTTGTGATGTGACCAGATCGCTAAACATGTTATCCACACATTTTCAGCTTTACGGATGCTCCACAGTGAGTCCATCACAGCTCCAGCTGCTCCATGCAGCAGATCAGGAGTTGTGGCTGAACACACTCCCTGTGTACATAGTCACAATGGAGACTGGAAGAATCCCCAAGTTCCCATACATTGCAGGAGGAGCATTCCATGGCGCCGAGTTCTCCTGCCATTATGATCCTTACCAACTGCAGACAGTAAACTGGGAACAAATTACTTAATCTTATCCAAACTTCACCAAATCAGATTTCTTGCTCTTTCTCTTTCCATTCCTAACAAACTGCAGACCACAAAAATAAGGACATTACACTCTGTCTCCCTCTGGTATTACTCACTCAGTCGCTAAAGCTGGCTCCTAAGCAGCCAATCCTTTTGCATACATCAGCTTTTGAACTGTGATGTCACCTCAGGAGCTCTGCCTCCGGATTCAGTGAATGTTCGAGCCGCTGTGCTCCTCTCCTGCTTTGACTAAGCTCGATCCACTTCTTTCCAGTTCTGATTTGAGTTCACTCTGTTCCCCTGCTGCTCTGTCTGAGCTTGATCCGCTCCTTCTCCCTCTCCCGCTCCGACTGAACTCAATCCTCTCCGTCTCCTGCGCCCGCTCCAAACTGAACTCAATCCTCTCCGTCTCCTGCGCCCGCTCCAAACTGAACTCGATCCTCTCCCACTCCTGCTCCCGCTCCAACTGAACTCAGTCTTGCTCCTCTCCAACTGAACTCAATCCTGCTCCTCTCCCTCTCCCACGCCGATGGAACTCAATCTGGGCCCTGCTCCTCCAGTTTTTATCCAGAAACTCCTCTGTCGTTGTTCACCCCAGGTTCACTCCGTTCTGCTCCTTTCTTGCTGCTGCTCTGACTGAGCTCTGCTAAAGAAATCTGCTCAATCAAACACGAAAGCCCAAATGGCTGAGTTATGCTAAATAGCTATTGAAAAGCTAAAAACCATTTCAACAAATTACTCAGCCCTTGCAGTCCCAGATTTTGTAAAAGTCATTCAAGTTGGATATTGAGAGCAGTGACCAAGGGGCTGAGGCTCCGTATGATGAGGGTGGTATGCAGTGACCAGTACTGCAGTCTCAATCAGTGGGTAGGATGGCCACAAACTGAAAATGAAGCAAAGTACCAAGGTGGGGAAGGAGATGAGCAGCCGCCGCCCAGAACGCTAGCTCCCACCATTGGGAATCAGCACAACAGCATCTCAGTCCGACACAGAGCTGGGCCTTCGCGGCTTCATAACCAACCCGATGACACCTGATCTCACTGCGGGAGGAACAGGACAGCTCCCTCAGGCCTGAGAAGGTGCAACAGTTCGCTCACAGAGCACGGTGAATCCCTGTCTGATATGGAAGGTTTGTTTTGTGCCTTGAGTGGACGTGAGGGGGGAGGTGCAGGTGCCGGGGGTGCTGGGCTTAGTGGAGAGTGTGGAGCGGACGAGGGAGTCGTGGAGACAACAGTCCCTATGAAAGGCAGATAGAGCTGGGGAGGGAAATAACCCTTTGGTTGTGAGGTCGGATTATAGGCACTCAACTCCATCTCTTGCAATTCCCGCACGTCTGCCCTCACACCCCCTTCCCCCAACAAAAAAATACAGAATTCCCCTTGTCCTCACATATCACCCCACCAAATTCCGCATCCAACGTATCATTCTCGGCTACTTCCGCCACCTACAATCCGATCCCACAACCAAAGAGATATTTCCCTCCCCACCCCTATCTGCCTTCTGTAGGAACCGCTCTCTCTGCAATTCCCTTGTCCGCTCCACACTCCCCACTAACCCCACCACCTCTGGCACCTTTCCCTGCAGCTGCAGGAAGTGCTACACCTGCCCCTACACCTCCCCCCTCACCTCCATTCAAGGCACAAAACAAACCTCCCATATCAGACAGGGGTTCACCTGCACATCCGTCAACCTGGACTACTGTATCCGCTGCACCCGATGTGGCCTCCTCTACATCGGTGAGACCAAGTGTATACTCGAAGACCATTTCATAGAGCATCTGCGATCTGTATGCAACAAATGACAACACCTTCTGGTCACCAACCATTTTAACTCCCCTCCCACTCCCTGGGTGACATGTCCATCCTGGGCCTCCTCCAGTGTCATAATGACACCACTCGCAAACTGGAGGAGCAACACCTCATATTCCGCCTCGGGAGCCTACAGTTTGATGCCCTAAACATGGGGTATATCAAGAGGTCTTTCATCCTCAAATGCATTCAGAAGGTGAGTGAGAGACAGGGAAAACTGTCCAAATTTCAGAAAAAACATGCAGAACCTACTCCTGGTCAGACAACGTCCATGGAGAGAGAGCAAGCTAATGTTTTGAGTCTAGATGATTCTTCATCAGAACCAAAGTTGTGTGTGTGGAGGGGGCAGCATTTATGCTATATAGCTGAGGTGAGGGTGTGGGATTAGTGGGGTGTAGAGTGCTGGGGGAGAAAAGATGTTGATACTTCAGATTGAGTGATTGGAATGTGAGAATGGCAGGACAATGGTATGTCTAATGCCAGACTGGAAAAAACAGACAGTCTCACTGGGGTGGGGGGAGGGGAGAGAGGACAAGGTTACAGAGAAGCTAAAAGAAAGGGAAGCACCAAGTGCAGGTAAGTGGAATTTGTGTAGTTTGGTGTTAGTTGGTTGGCATAGATATGGTGGGTTGAAAGGCTTGTTTCTGTGTTGTATTACTCTGTCAATGGGGTGATCACTGTGCTGAAATTTAACTCAAATTTCATGTAGAAATCACATATATTCAGAAAACATAATGCTTTCTTCACCTTCGTTAAAGAAACTGTATGATTGCCTGATTCTTTTCATCTCAAAGCCATTTGACCTTGACCATAATTTGTCTGAAATAAGTGACCTTAGTCTTGACAATTCTGTTTTGTCGCAGATTTATGACAAGGTTAGCTGTGAAACAGAGCTCTGAAATGCTGAGCATGATCACTCCCTGTCCACCAAAATGTTGTTGATGTGAACCACTCATTACTCAACTAGCAATCACCTGATTATTGAGTTTTTGAAAGGTACCCAATATGTTGTTCAAGACAAATGGCATGACTGTATGTTGGAGCAAAGTGTCTGGTATTACAAAATTGGAATGTCTTTGGCTTGAATTAATTGAGGGGACTTGGCAATATGCCTTAAGCAAACCAATCTTATGGACAAAGACCAGATTCCTATCAATACAGTCTCAGGTAGGAGTCTGCCTGTTTGAGTCATCAATGCAGAATGTTTTATTTGGTAGCAGAATGATAAAATAAGTCAAAACCGTCTTGAGTTCAATTACTTTATTATCTAACATGAAGTGAACCTAAGTTTGGTTAATTTGCTGGGGTCAAATCTGTAGAGGTTTGCTCTATCTTTCTTCAGTTGGTCCTTCAACAAACTCATGAATAGTCTGAAAGATATACGCCAGACTGTGTGTACATACAGGGCTTCAGGTATGTGGTCATTGTGATGTCTTCTTCAGGCAGGTGGGACCTTTAGAAGATGATGGGCCACCAATATCCTGGCAGGGAGGTTGCTAGTGCTACTTGGGAGGTTTTAAGCGAGTATCATGGTGGCCGGTGGGGGGTAGGGCAGAAATGGAGTTTGGGAAGCACAGCAGTAGGTCTGGTGTAGAATATGGAGGAGTCAGAGACTAAAGCCAATAAGGCTAAGAGGAAGAACTGACAGGGGAGGTTACTGAACATGGTGTGACTGGCAGTCTAAAGTAAATTTGTTTTAATACGAGGAGAATGACAGGCAAAGCAGATGAACTTAGATCTTGAATAAATACAAATAACTATGATGTTGTAATTATTACAGAGACTTGGTTGAGACAGGGACAAGACTAGCAGCTTAACATTCCAGGATTTGGATGTTTCAAGTGAGATATAGAGAGATGTAAAAGAGGTGAGGGTGTTGCATTATTGATAAGGGAGAACATCACAGCTGTACTGTGAGAGGACACCTTGGTGTATTCATTCAGCAGGGCCATATGGGTAGACCTCAGCAACAGGAAGGGTACAAACACTTTAATGGGATTATATTACAGGCCACCAACAGCCAGCAGGTGATCGAGGAACAGATATGTGGACAGATTATGGAAAAATGTAAAAACAACAGAGTTGATGTGGTGGGTTATTTTAACTTCCCTTATATTGACTGGGATTCGCTTAGTGCCAGGGGTGTGGAAAGGGGGGGAAATTTGTTAAGTATATCCAGGACGGTTTTGAAACGATATGTATATAGTCCATTAGGGAAGGGGCCATACTAGACCTGGTATTGGAAAAAGAGTCCAGCTAGGTGATCAAAGTTTCAGTGGGGGAGCATTTTGGGACAAGTGAACATAATTCTATAAATTTTAAGTTACTTATGGATAAGGATAAGAGTAGTCCTTGGGTGAAAGTATTAAATCGGGAGAAAGACTAACTACCACAATATTAGATAGGAACTGGAGAATGTAGATTGGGGGCAGTAGATGTTGTCTATATGGACTTTAGCAAGGCCTTTGACAAGGAAGCTCATGACAGGCTGATATAGTCACATGGGATCTGCAGTGAGCTGGGAAGATGGATGCAGAACTGGCTTAGTCATAGAAGACAGAGAGTAGCAGTGGGAGGATGATTTTCAGATTGAAGATCTGTGACTGGTCATATGACTAGCAGGAATCAGTGCTGGGACCCCTGTTGTTTGTAATATAAAGACAACTTGGAGTAGAATGTAGGTGACCTTATTAATGAGTTTGCAGATGACACAAAGATAGAAGGAGCTGTGGATAGCGAGGAGGATTGCCGGGGGACACAGCAGGATATAGACAGGCTGGAGACTTGGGCAGAGAAATGGCAGATGAAGTTTAATATGGACAAATACGAGGTGATACATTTTGGGAGATCAAATTCAGGGGGTAAGTGGCATACAGAGGGATCTAGGTATACAGGTTCACAGTTCCTTGAAATTAGTAACACAAGTGGATAAGTTGGTCGAGAAAGTATATGGCATGCTTAACTTCATCAGTTGGGGCATAGAGTATGAAAATTGGCAAGTCATGTCACACCTGTGTAGAATTTTAGTAATAACAGGATTATCTAATACACCAGAAAACTGAATACAAACATAAAAGCTACTGTTAGTACTAAGAGGATTAAAAGTTTTGAAAGTCATCATGAAAATTCAAATGTGTTTGCAATAATTTTGCACTCCTTAAAATATACTTGTTTTTCATTTAGAATTGTGTAAGACCAAATATCGCTACTGTGCAGAAGATCCATCGATATTTTGCTCTGTGCAAGTTAATTCCACCTAGTGTACTGGCTCAATCATTTCAACAAACTATAATAATGTATAACTGTATTATGTAGAACAGATAAGAATTGAAGGACGTTCTATGGAAAGTAGCATCCACTGGTATTTTAAAATCAATAAGACCATAAAAATCAGACAGTAAATCGATACACTCTGTGGAAACTTTTGAACTTTAATGTTTTTTGATACATCCTTATCACCAATAGTAAACACTTGGAAGGAACCTTACATTGAATGTTAAAGATCAAAAGTAGCATTGCACACTTGCAGGTTGACAACATCTTCACACAATGGGTCCAAAGGGGCACAGTGCTAGCTGTACAAATACCAGGTTTTGCACCATACATTGCTGAGCAGTTTTAGTTGGTTATACGTTGCACATACTATAATATAGGTCCTTATACATGCGTAGGAGGGTGTATTTCATGAGGCTGCACTCATGCAAAATGAGACCCTGGAAACTGGTGCAGATGTGCTCCTTGTTTATTACCAAGATTGTTATGTGTAGACAATGTTAAGTGCATTATTGAGTGGCTGCACATCAGAGGTAGGGGCACAAAATCATCAGAGGTTAGCAAGTTCACCTTATTCAAACTAACCAATGAAAGTCAGTCTGCATTCTAGCATTTCTCAATGATAGGTGTTAGATTAATTAATTAGATTAGTTTCCCATTCATGCCTCCTTTCTTTCCGGAATATTTGGGTCTTTCCTCTCTGCTAGTATTTTTTGAAGAATATAAGGAATTTTGCAAGTTTACAACTAATGCATTCACACCTTCGTAGTCATTTCCTTTAAGACCTTAGGATACAAGCCATAGGTCCCATTCAAATTCCTTGTACATTTACTCTCGTGGCACTGCTTCTTTTTAAGTTACCCCTGCTCTTCTATTATTTACAGATGTTCTTTGTGTCACCTACCGTGACGGAAAATACAAATACCTGTTAAAAGTTCTCTGCCATCTCTTTGCTTCTGTTAAGTTTCCAATCACACCCTTCAAAGGACCAATCAGTTTATAGTCACCATTCTCTTTGTCATATGCTTGCAAAGTATTTTATTGTGTTTGCTGGTTTCCTCTCATGCTCCAATTTGTACCTCTGACTTTCTTCAGCCATTTTTGCTGGTTTGCACTGCTCACCCATTGTGTCCCCAGTACCTCTAACTCTGGCCATGGATAGTTCTTTCTTCTTGCATGCTTTCTCAATGCAATACATTTTTGTTGAAAGCTGTGAAATATCTTTTTAAATGTTTATCAGTGCTTCTCTACCATGTTACCTTTTAATTTATTTTCCCAATCCATTTTAGACAACGTTCTCTTCATGAATTGCTTCCTAGAATTGCCTTAATTTAAGTTTAAGAGATTAACTTCAGGCCCAAAATTTTCACCCTCAAACTGAATGTGAAATACTCTAATGTTACTCACCTATCAGCAATTTCCATCAACGACAAATCAATAGGCACTCATAGTCTCACCTCATCTTCCCACCCATGACTTGTCCACAGTGTCAGCTATTCAACTACATCACCCAAACACATTATACAAAATTTTAAAAACAAAGAACAGGAACAGATCCTTCGGCCTACTAAGACTGCGCTGACACATGATGCCTTTTTAAACTAAAACTGTTTTGCCTCTATGCAGTTTATGTCCTGCCTATTCATACACCTGTCCTCCACCATCACCCCTGGCAGGGCATTCCAGGCACCTACCACGTTCTGTGAAAAAAGCTTGGCTCTCACATCTCCTTTGAACTTATCCCCTTTTAACTTAATTCTATGTCCCCTAGTAATTAACATTTGTACCCTGGGAAAAAAGCTCTGACTATCTATGCCTCTCATAATTATCATAGAATCCCTACAGTGTAGAAGCAGGCCAATCAGCCCATCAAGTTCACACTTACCCTCTCAGACCCACCATATCCCTGTAACACTGCATTTCTCATGGCTAGTCCACTTAGCCAGTACATCCACGGACACTATGGGCAATTTAGTATGGCCAATCTATCTAGCCTGCACATCTTTGGACTGTGGGAGGAAACCCACACAGACACAGGGAGAAAGTGCAAACTCCACACAGACAGTCGCCAGAAGGCAGAATCAAACCCAGATCCCTAGCGCTTTGAGGCAGTAGTGCTAACCACTGAGTCACCGTGCCACTGGTTTTGCCTGAGGCTGGGTTTCTAGGCCCAAAGTTGCTCCCAGTCATCCTTTAAGATCTTTTGTGACACCAACTGAATGTCTTACACGATCAATGCTATACTGATTGAGTAGTACTGCCTGGAAACACAAAGACAGGCAAAGGCAAAAGGAAGCTAGACACTAAGGGAATGCACCTGAGATGATTAATTGGCTTGTGTACAGACTGTTGGATAGTTTAGCTTATAAATTTGATTTGAAATGATACATAGTGGCTTTCATGCTGGTCACAAGGATCCTGTGATGGTCAGTAACAGGAAAAGTATGGTTGCACATCAGCTGGCCATGGAGGCAGTGGAATCCCTCCTGGTTGCAACGTCTGCAGGTCAATGCATGTGTAGGCAATTGCATTACTACCACAGGGAAACTTGCTTTAGCTTGCAAAGGAAATGGAACATTTTTTTAAGAACATGGAGCTCAACGCAACAGGAAACACTGCAAATATCACCTGTTCCAACTTGGAAGAAGCCAAATCCAAAGGTTCATGGCTTTCACAACCGCTAACAATACTGTCCTGATCCTGCTATGAGGCTTCAGTTTGTGGTGGCTTTCAGTGAGAACATCTAGGGGAAGCCTGATACATTGCTCCTTGCTGAGTCTGAAGTAAAATAATCGCTCTCCAAACATTCTGGGCAGACATGGCTACTCCTTCCAACAATTTAATCCCATTCTATCACTTCTGCTGTTATGTTGTAGTACAGGAGATGCACCCACATTTAGGAACAAGTGTTTTGCGCAGAAAACCTTCAAGGTAGGTCAGAGGGCTGTAGAAGTTTACTCAACAACTTCACAGTGCAAACCAGTGCTACACAATTACCAACAGCTCAAGGGACAAGTCAGAAGCTAAGCTGAAAATAGTTGATGGTGCCTCTAAAACTACAGACTGGGGAGGGGGTGTCCTCACTGTTAAACACACGAACAGTTGAGATATTTAAAATAGGATGTTTGTGAAATGTTGAGTCCAAAATGGCATGCTATCAAATCAGCATTCTACACGTATTTACCCCTCAATCTGCTGAGTTTGCATTTTCATTGGGCACAGTTCCTAATTCCGTGCTAATATACATAAGATCACATCTGGTGGGAAAGGAACGCTGCAGATACCATATGGGAACCAAATTAAACCCAATAGTGAAGCAATGGGCACTCTGCAAATTAATATTGCAACTGACAGATTTTTAAGACCTTGGTTTGGAGCTTTCCAGCTTGAACTGAGTTTCTGACATCATTCAGTTGATCAAAAGTTACGGTAAATTCCAGAGGTTTCCAATACTTAGCATTGTCATGTACAGTCAAACAATACATAGTGGCAAGTTACAACTAAATTAAAATTTGTGCCTGTGAAATTTTCATGAAACTTTTCACACATACAAGATACCTGCAAGTGTATTGCCACTACACACTTCCCAATTAATGTATGGTTTGTGTAAGAAAAGTGTCGTTACATTTTTGTGATTTTTAAAATTAACAGCTGAAATGTAAAAGCGCTGTTTTGAAACCACTAACCCTAACCTGAACCCTAACCATCATTAAAGAAATTAGCATAGACAGAGGGGCAGTCTTAAAAGTAGATAAGCATCCAGGGTCGATGAAATGTAACCCAGGTTGTTGAGTGAGGCAAGGAAGGAATTAGCGGGGATGCTGACAATAATTTTCAATTCCTCTCTGGCTGCAGGAGAGGTGCCAGAGGACTGGTGGACAATCAATATGATACCATTATTCAAGATGGGAGCAAGGGATAAACCAGGAATATATATATGTGAATGTGTGTGTTTGTGGGTGGGGGATGTTGAGTGGGTGGGGAGGGAGGTGTGGGTAGGTGATGAATGATAAGTAAGTTTCAGATGACACAAAGATTGGCTCGGTGGTTGACAGTGAGGAAGACGTTATGGAGTCATGGAGTTGTACAGCACAGAAAAAGACCCTTCGGTCCAACTCGTTCATGCCAACCAGATATTAATCTAGTCCCAATTGCCAGCATTTGGCCCATATCCCTCCAAATCTTTCCTGTTTGTGTACCTATCCAGGTGCCTTTTAAATGTTGCAATTGTACCAACCCCCTCCACTCCCTCTGGCAGCTCATTCCATATATGCACTACCCTCTGCGTGAAAATGTTGCCCCTATGGTCCCTTTCAAATCTTTCCCCTCTCACCTTAAACCTGTCCCTCTAATTTTGGACTCCCATATCCTGGGAAAAAGACCTTGGCTATTCACCCCATCCATGACCCTCATGATATTTTATAAATCTCTAGCCTAGTCACTCTCAGCCTCCAGTGAAAAAAGGCCCAGCCTATTCGGCGTCTCCCTACAACTCAAACTCTTTAACTCCAGAAACATCCTCGTAAATCTTATCTACACCCTTTGAAGTTCAACAATATCTTTCCTATAACAGGGAGACCAGAACTGAACACAATATTCCAAGAGAGGCCTAACCGATGTCCTGTGCAGCCACAACATCACATCCGAACTCCTATACTCGATGAACTGACCAATACAAGGAAGTTTATCAAATGCCTTCTTCACTATCCTGTCTACCTGCAACTCCACCTTCAAGGAACTATGAACCTGCACTCCACGGTCTTTTTGTTTGGCAACACTCCCCAGCACTAAACCATTAAGCGTATAAGTCCTGCCCTGATTTGCCATTCAAAATGCAGCACCTCACATTTATCTAAATTAAACTCCATCTGCCACTCCTCAGCCCATTTGCACATCTGATCAAGGACCTGTTGTACCCTGAGATAACCTTCTTAGCTGTCCACCACAGCACCAATTTTGGTATCATCTGCAAACTTAGGAACTATTCCTCCCATATTTACATCCAAAACATTTATATAAATGACAAAAAGCAGTTAGACTCTGCACTGATAGTTGTGGCACACTGCTGGTCACAGGTCCCTAGTCTGAAAAACAACCACCACCCTCTGTCTCCCTCCTTCAAGCTAATATTATATCCAAATGCCTAGCTCTCCCTGGATTCCATGTGATCTAACCTTGCTAACCAGTCTATCAAGTGGAATCTTGCTGAACGCCTTGCTGATATCCGTAAGGACAATGTCCATCGCTCTGCCTTCATCAATTGTCTTTGTCACTTCTTCAAAAAGCTCAAACAAATTAGTCAGACATGATTTCCCTCGCAAGAAGCCACGTTGACTAATCCGAATCAGCCCTTGCCTTCCCAAATACATGTAAATCCTGTCCCTCAAAATCCCCTCCAACAACTTACCACCACTGATGTCAAGTTCATTGGTCTATAGGTCCCTGGTTTTTCCTTACCGCCTTTCTTAAATAACGTCACCATATTAGCAACCCTCCAATCCTTCCTGCACCTCACCCGTGGCTATCGATGATACAAATTTCTCAGCAAGGGCCCAGCAATCACTTCCCTAGCTTCCACAAAGTTCTAGGGTATGCCTGATTAGGCCCTGGGGATTTATCCACTTTTTTGCATTTTATGACATCCAGCACATCCTCTTCTGCATTATGGTCACTTTTCAAGATATCACTATTCATTTCTCCAAGCTCTCTAGCTTCCACATCAGTCTCCACGGTAAATACTTGTTAAGTATCTCACCCATCTCCTGTGGCTCCATACAGACAGTCTTATTGATTCTTAAGGGGCCCTATTCTGTCCCTAGTTACCTCTCTTGCCCTTAATGCATTTGTATAATCTCTTTGGATTCTCCTTAAACCTATTTGCCAAAGGCTATGGGCTTAGTGCTGGAAAGTGGGATGTGTAGAATTAAAGATAGTAGGAACTGCAGATGCTGGAGAATCTGAGATAACAAGGTGTAGAGCTGGATGAACACAGCAGGCCAAGCAGCATCAGAGGAGCAGGAAAGCTGACGTTTCGGGCCTAGACCCTTCTTCAGAAATGGGGGAGGGGAAGGGGGTTCTGAAATAAATAGGGAGAGAGCGGGAGGCAGATAGAAGATGGATAGAGGAGAAGATAGGTGGAGAGGAGACAGACAGGTCAACGAGGCAGGGATAGAGCCAGTAAAGGTGAGTGTAGGTGGGGAGTTAGGGAGGACGGACAGGTCAAGGGGGCGGGATGAGGCTAGTAGGTAGGAGATGGGG
>NC_063353.1:104468-106438 GCF_021869965.1 Rhincodon typus | reverse complement strand
TGGGAGGAGGGGTTTTGGGATGCGGTAGGGGGAGGGGTGATTTTGAAGCTTGTGAAGTCCACATTGATACCATTGGGCTGAGATAGTAGGAACTGCAGATGCTGGAGAATGAGATAACAAGGTGTAGAGCTGGATGAACACAGCAGGCCAAGCAGCATCAGCATCTCCCCTCCCCCTACCACATCCCAAAACCAGCCCAGCTTGTTCCCGCCTCCCTAACCTGTCCTTCCTCCCACGTATCCCCTCCTCCCACCTCAAGCCCCACCCCCATCTCCTACCTACTAGCCTCATCCCGCCCCCTTGGCCTGTACGTCCTCCCTAACTCCCCACCTACAGTCACCTTTACTGGCTCCATCCCCGCCTCTTTGACCTATCTTCTCCTCTGTCCATCTTCTATCTGCCTCCCCCTATTTATTTCAGAACCGCCTTCCCCTCCCCCATTTCTGAAGAAGGGACTAGGCCTGAAACGTCAGCTTTCCTGCTCCTCTGATGCTGCTTGGCCTGCTGTGTTCAACCAGTTCTACACCTTGTTATTTCTTGTATAGAATTAGTGTGTTTTTGGTGGAACAGACTCGATGGGTGAAAAAGCCTCTTCTGTACTGTAAGATGCTAGGTGACCTGGTATGTAGATGAGGGCAATGCTTTGGATATAAACTACTTGGACTTCAGCAAGGCTTTTGATAAGGTCCTGCATGAGATCAACAAAAATTTGGCTCATTGGATCTAGAATTGACTGAATGGCAGGAAGCAGAGGCTGATGATCAAGGGATGATTTTGTGACCGGGAATCTTTGTTCGGTGTAGTCCCGCAGGGATCAGTGTTAAGGTCCTTGTTATTTGTCATACATATAAAAGATTTCAATGGAGGAGGGCTGATCAGTAAGCTTGCAGATTATATGAAAATTGGTGAGCTAGTCCACAATGAGGATAGCCTTAGATTACAGCAGAATGATTGGCTGATCTGTCGCAAATGGAATTTAATCCAGATAAACGTGAGGTGATACACTTAGGCAGGACAAACAAGGCAGTGGAATACATGTTGAATGGTAGGACTCTGGGAAACATTGAGGATCAGAGAGACCTCGGTGTGCATGTCCAACAGTATCTTAAGGCAGCGGCTAAGGTAAATAAAGTGATTAAGGAGGTATATGGGATACGTGCCTTTATTAGTTGAGGAATAGAGTTTAGGATCAATGGGGCAATGCTGGAACTGTATAAACGGTTCTGAGGAAGGTCACCAGACCTGAAACATTAACTCTGATTTTTTCTTCACAGATGCTGCCAGACTTGCTGAGCTTTTCCAACAACTTTTGTTTTTGTTCCTGTGTATAAACAACAGTTAAGCCATTGCTTGCAGTTCTATAATCCACATTAGAGGAGGGATGTGATTCCACTGGACAGGGTACAGAGATTTACCGCAGTATTGCCTGGGCTGAAGAGTTTTAGTTATGTAGAGACACAGGATAGACTAGGGTTGTTTTCCTTGGAGTCAAAGAGACTATGGGTGGATGTGGTGGGGGAAAGGAGGAGGAAATGAATGAGATGTATAAAATTATGAGGGGTAGGAGGTTCAGAGGGGATGAAGGGAAAAGTGTTTTCATCCAGATGGTGGTAGGAACTCACTGTCTGTAAAGCAGGTACAGGTAGAAAACTTCATAACGTTTAAGAAATACTTAGATGTACACTTCCAAAAGCTATAAGACAAGTGCTGGAAAATGGGATTAGAATAGTTAGGTGTTTGTTTTTGACTGGTGCAGACTGGATGGGCTTTTTTTCTGTGCTCTAGACATGTCTGACTCTAAATTATTGTTGCATGTTTTGTAAAATGAGTAGTCCAACCCTGACGCATTGTGTAAACAGGTGTTTGAACAAGCAGTAATTGAACAAAAACAAAGTTGCTGGAAAAGCTCAGCAGGTCTGGCAGCATCTGTGAAGGAGAAAACAGAGTTAACGTTTCGGGTCCGGTGACCC
>NC_063353.1:87642-104068 GCF_021869965.1 Rhincodon typus | reverse complement strand
TCACTGGACCCAAAACGTTAACTCTGTTTTCTCCCTCACAGATGCTGCCAGACCTGCTGAGCTTTTCCAGCAACTTTGTTTTTGTTCCTGATTTACAGCATCCGCAGTAATTTAAGTTTAGACTGTAGATGAACTGGAGCTGAGGGGTTGTGCAGAGATGCAGTTTTGATTGACAACAAGAAGTTGACTGGCTATCAGGTAACAACAGCTTGGGCTGGAAACAAGATCCAAAGAGAAATGATTTAATGTCTACCAGCTCAGGAACAGTTCTCTACAATCAAAACCCACTTTAACAGTGAAGAAAACAAATTCAGCCTTCCTTCAATTGTTGTGAGATGTGACTGTTTAATCAGAGACCTTTTATATGCAAACCAGCTACCTTGTCCCTCTTGCAAACCAGTATCCAGAGAAAGATGATTTAGGTTTTCTAAACATTCTAAAAACCATAAATAGCATATGGATCATCTCAGCAACTCATGAAGAGAAACTACTGAATTGTCTTCCCCCAGTTTCCCTCCACCCACAACCTGTCTCTGTCTATCTATTAAGGAGGAGTGACAAATCTGGGGATAATGGGGCTTGATTCCAATACGCTTCCCCACTGAGTCATGGCACTTGTTGATTAAAATAAGCATTACTTAAAACAGATGCTAACTGAGACCATATCTCACTAATCTTTGGTAGTAATAACTAATTAAACAGATAAAAACTTTCTTCCTTATTGACTCCATATATCACATGATATACAGTATTTTTATTTGAAATTAACACAAATTGAAAGAACTGCCATTAACCTTGTTCTGAAGTTTACTCTAACCTTTTCATGTAAATTGAAACATTTATTCAATTAATGAAACATTATCCAAGCTGGAAAGCTGAGGACATTGAACAAAACATTGACTTAGGCCACAACATTACACAGTCCAGAGACTGCAAACCCCTGAAAAGTCAGCAATCACTTTAATATTCTAATGCATGTATATTGTACATTTAAAACATTGGTAATCCAAAAAAAAAACCTGCTCTCCTATTAGATGGCATTCAGTTTACAGCAACCCTACTTTTGTCAACTTTTAACGTTTTACAATGAGGTTAACAAATTTCCAACACTGAATTTGTTACACTTTTGGATCTATTTACAGAACATTTTGTAGATGTTGATTACAGTGTTAAGCACAAATGAGCCAAAGAAAGGCCATAAGATATGTATTTAAAATATAACATATTGTAACTACATGCTCTCTAAATGGCTAAATAAAAAAGTTATGGTCACTTGTTCCTCTACCTTGAGAGTAGTTAACCAGGTTAACTGTCAGTTCCAGTAGAATCTTCACAGGATTCCCTCGTTTACTTAGGCCTTTCTCACACAAGCAGCAAATTCCACAATTTACATTAGATGCTAGTTTTCTCACTTTCGTAAAAAATGCAATTAGTACATATTGGACATGAAAACTCAATCGCAAGTTTCGTTGTACACACAAACCGTTCCAACTTTATTAATAATTTATTGCATCAAAATCTCTCCAGAAGCAGGTTTGTTTCATAAAGGCCAAGAAGAAGCAATGTCACATCCTGAAACAATAAAGTACTTCCATACAATCGTCCCATAACTTATTGATAATACGGCCTATATCGTGTCTGATCAGGGTGAT
Source organism: Rhincodon typus (assembly GCF_021869965.1). Lineage (NCBI taxonomy): Eukaryota > Metazoa > Chordata > Chondrichthyes > Orectolobiformes > Rhincodontidae > Rhincodon > Rhincodon typus. The sequence goes on along the minus strand of NC_063353.1, from coordinate 102,416 downwards.
GCGGCCCAGGTAATGGAGCCTGCGGAGGTGGGACTTGAATCCTTGGTGGAGGAGGACCTCTGGGAGCAGGCCAAACACCAATACCTGGACTGTGCCCTCCAGGCTGAGTAAATGGAGGACTAAGTGTTCCTTGGTCTTCTGAATATTGTGGTATTGTAGAGGCAGAGTAGTGGTGAGGGGGTGGAGGAGTGTTGACAGGGGGACCAGTATGCTGAGGAGGAGGTGGTCCATGGGGTGGATGGTTCAGATATGGTGGCATTGGAGCCAAGATGTGTCCTGGTGGTGGATTGATTGGTGGTGGAGCAGCTGACAAAGGTGGAGGTGGGGCCTGGTTGTACACCATGTGGGGGTTGGCAGCAGCCTGTGCTGGGTGAGGCATGGGGTGGCTTATTGGTGGCGGAGGGGGAGGAGGAGGAGCATAGTGCTGCTGTGGAGGCAGCATGTGATGTGGATGAGATACCACCGGATTGTTCTGGTATTCAGGATGATGATGAGGTGCAGCTGTTGGGGGCTCGCGACTTCCTGTACTTGAAGAGTCGTCTTGAATAGGAACAGTGATCAGATTGCTGTGTTTTCTTGTTGTCACGGTTGAAATTCGAAAGGTTTCCTGACTCACTGACCTTGGTGGTGGAGGAAGAGGCATCTCAGTGGGTGGTGGACGAATATCCTCATGCGTCTGGCTGTAGTGATCATGTGACACATGCTGCAGAGGGGGTGGTGGCATCAAGATGGCATGTTGTTTAGGAGGAAGATGCGAAATATGGTGCTTATCTTGTGGCATCAGAAAGCGCTCAGCAATTTCTGCTGGGGGTGCCATTGCAGGATGGAGTGGCTCTGGTTGTGACCTAATGACCGCCTTCCCAGTTCTCATATGCCGATGGTTGATATGGGCCTGCAAGTCTCTCTGAGAAAGGTAGGTCCGCTTGCAGCCCTGGACAATACTACACATAAATAGTGAGCCTCGTAAGCACTGCTCAATGCGCTGAACTGGGTCACTACACCTAAAGAAATGAAAATAGGTTTTGTCAGACCCTGTATTATATTTTAATAATTGAAACCATTTTTTGTAATAAGCATTTGTGCCACAATTAAATGTGTTATAGCGGGTGGCAATGGCCTAGTGGTATTATCACTGGACTGTTAATCCAGAGACCCAGATAACTTTCTGGGGACCCAGGTTCGAAACCCGCCACAGCACATGGTGGAATTTGAAGTTAATAAAATATCTGGAATTACGAATCTAATGATGACCATGAACCCATTGTCGATTGCTGGAAAAACCCATTTGGTTCACTAATGTCTTTTAAGGAAGGAAACTGCCATCCTTACCTGGTCTGGCCTACATATGACTTTAGGCCCACAACAATGTGTTTGACTCTGAACTGCCCTCTGGGCAATTAGAGATGGGCAATAAATGCTGTCTGGTCAGCGATGCCCTCATCCCAGTGAATGAATAGAAAAAGATTCAATCAACCAAAGAATGACCTGAGAGAAGACAGCCAAGGACAGTTAAGAGTGGCAATGGAAAGTAAATGAGATAGAACTGGTGTTTTCCAAAAAATAGAAAACAAAATCAAAGTATCACAGGGTGATTGCTGTCTGAGAATTTCTCTTTTATACTTTTAAAGCCAGGGTATTCATTTAAGTTAGCTTGGAAATTAAATAATTTAAATGGTATAATTAAATCATGAAGTGAAATAATAAGATTATTAGAACAGAGTGGGTTTAAAGGTATTGATTAAAACAAGACCTGGACTAGATTCTAAAAAGGGAATGAAAATTTATTTTTCTACATCACAGATGGGCAGCTAAGACTGATCATTTACACCACATGGAATCTTTTAAAGACCAGTTGATTGGGCTTCGGGACCAGCTTGTTCCTGTGAAAATGAAGGATAGGGATGGCAAGATTCAGGAAACTTGGATGACAAGAGAAATTGAAAGCTTAGTCAAAAAGAAAAAGGAGGCATCCATAAAGTTTAGGAAACTAAAGACAGACAGAGACCTCAAAGAACACTAAGTTAGCAGGAAAGAACTCAAAAATGGAATTAATGGGGCTGAAAGAGGCCACAAAATGTCTTTGGTAAACAGGATTAAGGAGAATCCCAAGGAGTTTTATATGTATATAAGGAGCAAGACTGTAGTTAGAGGTTCACTCAAGGACAAAAGAGGAAATTTAAATGTGTCGGTGGAGGAAGTGGGTGAGGCCCTTGACGAATACATTGCATTGGTATTCACAAAGGAAAACGTCATGGTGGGTGCTGAATCTCGGCAGTGTCAAAAAAACGTGTCAGGTGTTTTAACAAGCATTGAGGTAGACAAGTTCCCATGATCTGATAGCATTCTGGGATAGATCCTGAGGGAAACAGGTGAAGAAATTGCTGGGACCTTGTACGAAATCTTTGTATCCTCTTTAGTCACAGGAGAGGTCCCAGAGTACTGCAGAACTGCCAACGTTGTTCCTTTGTTTAAGAGCAACAGGGATAATCAGGGAAATTATAGGCTGGTGAGCCTTACGTTAGTGGTAGGAAAATTATTGGAAAAGATTCTTAGGGATAGGATTTACTCACTTTTGGAAAAATATGGACTTATTAGCGATTAGCATAATGGCTTTGTGTGGGGAACAACTTGATTAACTTTTTTGAGGAAGTGACAATTATGATTGATGAGGGCAATGCAGTAGATGTTGTGAGCCTTTGACAAGGTCCCTCAGTGAAAATCTGATATAAAAGATGAAGTCACATGGGTTCCACGGTGAGCTGGTAAGGTGGGTGCAGACTGGCTTAGTCACAGAAAACAGAGAATAGCAGTGGAAGGGTTTTTTTAAAACATGAAATCTATGACCAGTGGTGTTCCTCAGGGATCAGCGATATTTGGAAGAGAATATAAGTGGCCTGATTAATAAGTTTGCGGATCACACAAAAATTGGGGGAACTGCCGATAGTGAGGATTGTCTTGTTTTAACCAAATTGATTCTATCTTTACCACCTCTCTTCCCAACATTCCCATTTCTTCCCTAATTAATATGTCTTTCTTCCATGATTTAGATAAATGTGGGGCACTTTGGTAGGGCAATACAGGGCAGGACTTACACATTTAATGGTAAGGTCCTGGGGAGTGTTGCCGATTGATTTGGTTAAGAATTGAGAAACAGAAGGAGGAACAATCATGCTCCTGAAAGTAATCTATAGGTTTTCAGGAAAAAACCTGAAGAAAAATCACAGTAATGTTCAAAAAATACAGTGTGATATCAGGGGAGTTTAATTTAATTACAGTCAGAGTATAGAGGCATACAACACGGAAACAGAACCTTGTCCGTGCCAACCAGATATCCTAATCTAGTCCCATTTACCAGCATTTGGCCCATACCCCTCTAAACCCTTCCTATTCAAATACCCATCCAGATGCCTTTTAAATGTTGTTAATTTTACCAGCCTCCACCACCTCCTCTGGCAGTTCATTCCATACACGAACCACCCTCTGCGTGAAAAACATGCCCTTTAGGTCCCTTTTAAATCTTTCCCATCTCACTTTAATCCTATGCCCTCTAGTTTTAGATTCCCCTAACCTGGGGAAAAGGCCTTAGCTATTCATCCTATCCATGCCCGTCATGATTTTATAAACTTCTATAAGGGCACCCCTCAGCCTCCGACACACCAGGGAGAATAATCCCAGCCTAGTCAGCCTCTCCCTATAGCTCAAACCCTCCAAACCTGGCAAAATCTATTTTCTGAAGAAAGGTCCAGACCCGAAACATCAGCTTTCCTGCTCCTCTGATGCTGCTTGGCCTGCTGTGTTCATCCAGCTCTACACCTTGTTATCTCAGATTCTCCAGGATCAGCAGTTCCTACTATCTCTAAACATCCTTGTAAATCTTTTATGAATCCTTTCCTATAGCAGAGAGACCAGAATTGAATGCAGTATTCCAAAGGTGGCCCAAACAATGTCCTGTAGAGCAACATAACCTCCCAACTCCTATACTAAATGCACTGACCAATAAAGGGAAGCGTACCAAATGCCTGCTTCACCACCCTGTCTACCTGTGACTCCACTCCAAAGGTACTATGAACATGCATCCCAAGGTCTCTTTGCTTGGCAAACTTTACCATTAAGTGTATAACTTCTGCCCTAATTTGCCCCACCAAAATGCAGCACCTCACATTTACCTAAATTAAACTCCATCTGCCATTCCACAGCCCATTTGCCCATCTAATGAAGGTCCCATTGTACTCTGAGGTAACCTCCTGCACTCTCCACCAAGCCACCAATTTTAGTGTCATCTACAAACTTACTAATCATACCTCCTGTATTCACATTCAAATCATTTGTATAAATGATAAAAAGCAGTGAACTTAGCACCGATCCTTGCAGCAGACCGTTGGTCACGTCCAAAAAGCAACCCTCCACCACCACCCTCTGTCTCCTACCTTCGCGGCAATTTTGTATCCAAATGGCTAGCTCTCCCTGTATTCCATATGATCTAAACTTCAGATATCGACTGGGATAATGTCACAGGACAGGGTAATGCAATTGGTGGGGGGGAGGAGAAGAGAATTTCAGTAATGGATTCAACAGAACTTTCCTGACCAGTGTTCTCAGTCCAACCAGGGTGGACATATTGCTGGAACTACTGGTGGGAAATGAGTTGGGCTGAGTTGACCAAGTGTCTGTTGGAAATACTTGGGTGAGTGATCATTGTAGACGAAGGTTCATGAGCTGTTTCAACTACAGGATGGGTATATTCCAATAAGGGAACACACAGAGAGGGTGTACAATGCAAGTCAGGTAAATTGTTTAAGTGAGAACCACGCTATATATCATAAATTGACAAGGGAAACGAGGAATGGCAAAGCCAGAATTGAAGAATAAAATAACAGTTTACATAAAAGGGAATTCAAATTGTAAGTAGATAATAAGAGATGGATTGGACCAATTGGGGATAAAGAATATAGTATGTGCTTATCAGTGCAGTCCATGTTCAAATCAACAAGACCTGGACAATATCCAGACATGGGCTGTCAGTTGGCAAGTAACATTTGTGCCACACAAATACCAGACTATGACTATTACTAATAAGTGACAATCTAACTACGATCCCTTGACATTCAGTGGTGTCATCATCACTGAATCCCCCGTTATCAACATCCTTGGGGTTACCATTGACCAGAAACTCAACTGGACCCACCACATAAACACAGCTACAACAGCAGGTCAGAGGCAAGGGTTCCTGAGGTGACTAACTCACCTCCTGACTCCCCAGAGCCTATCTATCATTGCCAAGTCAGGAGTGTGATGGAATACTCCCCGCTCGTCTGGATGGGTGCAGCTCCAACACCACTCAAGAAGCTTGACACCATCTGGGACAAAGCAACCTGCTTGACTAGCACCACATCCACAAAAATCCACTCCTTCCATCATCAACACTCAGTATTAGCAGCGTGTACTTTCAATAAGATGCACTGCAGAAATTCACCAAAGAACCTAGGACAGCACCTTCCAAAGCCAAGACTACTTCCATCTAGAAGGAGAAGGGCAGTCGATACATGGGAACATCACCACCTGCAAGTTCCCCTCCAAGCCACTCACTATCCTGACTTGGAAATATATTAGCAGTTCTTTACTGTCACTGGGTCAAAATCCTGGAATTCCCTCCTTAAGGGCATTGTGGGTCAACCAACAGCTGGCAGACTGAAGGCAGCTCATTAACACCTTCCCAAGGGCAACTAGAGGTGGGCAATAAATGCTGGCCAGCCAGCAATGCTTATATTCCACAAATCAATTAAAAATAACTTGCTGATTATTATATACTGCCCTCCTCAGCCAATCAATCATTGCTCCTCCATATTGAACATCAGATGGAGGAAGCACAGAGTCTGGTAAGAGCGCAAAATATACTCTAAGTGGGGTTTTCAATGTTCACAAGAGTGGGTCAGTAGCACCACCATTGATTGAGTTGGTAAGGTACTAAAGGACTTAGTTGCTAGACTGGGTCTGCAGCAGGTGTTGAAGCATTCAAGAGGGATAAACTTGACCTGCTCCATGCCAATCTGTCTGCTTTAAACCCATCTGTCCATGACAGTTTTAATAAGAGTGACCTCTGCACAATCCTAGGGGGACAAAGTCCCACCTTCGCATTGTGCTGTATTGTATTATCACAATGCTAAACAGGATAGACATTGACAGAATGATAGACATAATGGCAATGGAAAAAAAGGTAATGCAGCCATCTGCATGACAGAAATAGAATCCATTTTGAAAAATATAAAATATGTAAAATATAATAAAACAGCATGTGTTCTAACAGGTGTAATCTACAAACTATCAAATTGTGGAAGGGAGGACGACGAAGAAATTTACAGATGAAGGAAATGAATAAAAAAAAAACAAAATCATCATGGGAGTGGGGAGAAAGGAAGCATTCAAATGCTCAAATTAACTGGCCATAGGAGGTTGATAAAGTGGATAAGGGAATGGAGTTTTTATTGTGTGTACAGGATCCAATAAGAAAGATGGCTGGCAAATATGTTGGCCTTCAGTATTAAGATGTCATGTTGTAACTGTAAACCTTGATGAGATGTGGACAATTGTGTACAGTTTTGGTCCACTTTTTGAAAGATGGATACACTTGCCATAAAGGGAGCCCAACAGAGCCAGTCGAGCCCTTGGGATCGAGATTGTTTCATAAGAGATGGGGAAACTTGGCCTGCATCCTCCAGTTTTTCAAACAATGAGAGGTGATCTCAGTCAAACACAGAAAATTCTAACAAGGTATGACAGTTGGGTATGAGCAGGACCTGGCTAGTGAGTCTAGAATGAAGGAACACAGGCTCAGGGTAAGAAATTGACCATTTGAGATGAAGGGGAATTTCCTACCTTAGAGGGTAGTAAGATTTTGGAATTTGCTAATTCACAGGGTTGTGGATGCTCAATCATTGAACATGTTCAAGACAGAAATTGGTAGAGTTCCAGATACTAATAAAGGATACGGTGACAGCACGGGAAAGGCAAACATAGAGGTAAGTCAGTTAACTTTATTTTCAGTGCGAACAATCTAGGATGAGCAAGTTTTTTCTAAATTCATTTCAGAAGCAAGTATTTCTGCTCTGTTCATAAGATACCAATGTTGAATTTAAAGTCAGTTTAGTTTCTTCTATAGGAGGACAATTCAGGATAGCAGAGGGAAAATGTTACCTGAGCAGAAGGGTTTAGTTTTGAAATTTCCAGACTACGGAAGTTTGGTTAGAAATTCACTGGTTATCAGAACTGAGAAAGTTTAGGCTCTCAGATTTATGGAAAAATTCACTTTGGGAGATTTGCAAAAGATTCTCCACAATTCATGGCAGGGAAACTGTCAGGAATCAATTAAGCAGAACTGTAATGAGTTGAGATGGGGGTGTAATTTCTCTGCGTAACGGAGACTGCTGGGAACCTGGCTGAAAATTTGTTTTGCTATCTGTTTTGAGATCATTTCTAACTGCATTATGATTTAGATAGCCTGGTCTGCTTTTCCTTTCTTTTGCACATCAAACCTCTTCTGCTGTTAAAGAAAACCTGCAGTCCCGGTGACAAATGGCAACATTAACTTAGAATAGGAGCATGGGTGGGCCACTCAGCCCTGCTCTACTATTCGTTACGATCATGGCTCATCACCCAACGTAATAGCCTGTTTCCGCTTCTCCCCAATATCCTTTAATTGCTTTAGCCACAAGTGCTATATCCAACTCCTTCTTGAAATTATACAATGTTTTAGCCTTGAATGCTTTCTACGGTAGCGAATTTCACAGGCTCACCATTCTCAGGGCGAAGAAATTTCTCCTCATCTTAGTCCTAAATGGTTTACCATGTATCCTTAGACTGTGATCCCAGGTTCTGAACTGCCCTGCCATCGTTCCTATGTTTATCCTGTCTGGTCCTGTTTACAGCTTTCAAGAAATGACAACCCCATCTTTCCGAATTCTAACTAATGGATCCTAATCAACCTCCCCTCGTACGTCAGTCCTATCATCCCAAGAATCAGTCTGATAAACCTTTGCTGCATTCCTTTTGTAACAAGAACATCTTTTCTCAGACAAGGAGACCAGAACTGCACACAAGGGATTCTATGACAAGGCCCTGTATAATTGCAGGGAGACTGCTTTTGAAGTCTGACACTGACTAACAAGGACAGGTAGAGCAGATTCCATATTGCTTGCTGAGTGGGCGATCCCAAAATTATCCAGCACCTTCTCAAGGTCAGCCCAAATATCTGGGATGTGGAGAACAAAGTAAAGAAGACTCCTCTAGTACCTGAAGTCTCTTGCTATGAAGCCCATTATACCATTTGACATCTTTACCAACTGGATCCTTACTTTTAGTAACTGACTTAACAAGGATATCCAAGTCTTGTTGTACATTCCCCACCTCAATTTGCAGCCTTTCAGACTGGATAATCTCACATTTATACACATTATACTGCATCAGCAATGCACTTGCCCAAATCATTTTGCAACATCTGTGCGTCCTCTCGCTGCACAACTCGTCAGCACCGACCAGACATCCCAATCTGACCTAGTCTCATTTGCCCACATTTGGCCCATATCCCTCTAAATCCTTCCTATTCATGCACGTATCCAGGTGCTTTTAAAATGTTGTAATTGTACCCATCTCCACCACTTCTTCTGGGAATTCGTTCCATATACACACCACCCTCATGTCCTTGTTAAATCTTTTCCTTCTCATCTTAAACCAATGGTTTTGGACTCCCCCACCCTAACAAAGAGAGCTTGGCTATTCACCCTATTCATGCCCCTCATAATTTTATAAACCGCTATAAGGTTACCTTTATGGGAAGTTTATCTGTTCTTTAAGTAAGGAGACCTGCACACAATACTCTAGGTCTCATCAAGGCCCTGCATAGCTGCACTAAAATTTCCTTGTTCCAGTACTCAAACCCTCTTGCAATGAAGGCCAACATACATATTCCTTCCTAACTGCTTGCTGCACCCAGATGCTTGCTTTCAGTGACCAGTGTATATGTACGCCCAGGTCCCTTTGTAGTTCAACAAAGAATCAGAAAATTCATAGAATCCCTACAGTGTGGAAACAAGCCATTCGGCCCAACAAGTCTACACTGACTCTCCGAAGAGCATCCCACCCAGACTCAGCCCCCTACCCTATTTCTGTAACCCTACACTTCCCATGGCTAATCCACCTAACCTATACATCCCTGGACACTATGGGTGATTTAGCATGTCCAATCCACCTAACCTGCACATCTTTGGACTGTGGGAAGAAATCGGAGCACCCCGAGAAAACCCACCCAGACACGGGACAACATGCAAGTTCCACACAGACAGTCACCTGAGGATGGAATTGAACCTGGGTTTGTGGCGCTGTGAGGCAGCAGTGCTAACAACTGAGCCACCATGCCCTCCAATACCCAATCTATCATTATTCAAATAGTATTCTGGGGCATTCTGTTTTTCTGACCAAAGTAGATAACTTCACATTTATCCACATTATAGCATGCTTGCATGTGCCCACTCACTCAACTTGTTTAAAACAAATTAAAGCATCTTTACATCTTCCTCTCAATCCACAGTTCTGTGTTGTCAGCAAAATTGAAAAAATTACATTTGATTCTGTTAGCCAAATTGATACATATGGTAGGTAGCTCAGACGAAAGCACTGATCTCTGTAGAGCTGCACCTGTCATTGCCTTCTGCTCCAAAAATTGCTCATTTATCCTTACTTTTTGTTTTTATCTGAAAATCAATTCTCATGCCAGTATATTACCTCCAATCCTACGTGCAGTGATTTTCCACATCAACCTAATTAAAACCTGAAATTCCAAATATACCAAATCCACTGGTTCACCCTCACCAGTTCGATCTGTTCTAGTTGTCAAATAAAAATCTCCTGTAGATTTGTCAAATACAATTTCCATTTCATAATTCCATTATAACTTTGTACAGTCCCTCTTGCATTTTTTTTTAAGCGTCCTGTTATCACATCCTTTGCAACAGACTCTACCATTTTCCAAACTATTCATGTTACATTAATGATTTGTATTTCCCGGTTTCCTCCCTCCCTTTGGTTTTAATATGGGGGCTCATTCAGCACCTCCAATCTGCTGGAACAATTCCAGACTATAGAAATCTGCAAGATGATAATCAACTCATCCCTCAATTTCCATGCCCACCTCATTTAGTATCTTGGCATGTAAATTATCAGTCCCTGGGAAAATACAAGTCTTCAGACACACTTGATTCTCCAGCACATTTTGTTGTACTAATACTAATTTCCTTCAATTCCTCCTTCTCAATGGACCTTGCTTCCCCAGCATCTTTGGCAAGCTATTTGTGTCTTCTCCTGTGACAGAAATAAATTACAATTTAATTGCTCTGCTATTTTCTTGTTCTCTCCTGTCAATTATCCCAAAATAGATTGTAAGGGCCATACTTTTGTCTTCATTAATCTTTTTCTATTTACAAGCTTACAGAAGCTCTTATAGTCCACTCTCATGTTTCTTGCAAGTGTACTCTCATTAACTTTGCTTCCCCTCTTAATCAACTTCTTGGTCCTCCATCGATGAATTCTAAACAGCTCCCACTCCTAGGCCTGTTAAATTTCTTTAGCAAAATTGATATAACATCCTCTTGGAATCTATTGCTATTCTGATTTTCTTTTGTTAGCTATGGTTGTGCTACTTCTCCTGTTGTGTTGTTCTGCCCAAGAGGAATACACAATTGTTTCAATACACGCATTGTTTCCTTAAATATTAACAATTGTTTATCCACTGTGATGAAGTTACCCAGTTTATCATAGCCAACTTAGTCCCCATCCCACCTCCAAACTTTATTTGCATTTATGGCTCTAATTTCTAAGTGTGAACTAGCCCAATGAAGAATTCTATCATGTTATGGCCACTGTTTCCTAAAGGACCTCTCTTAGGGGGCAGCACAGTGGCTCAGTGGTTAGCACTGCTGCCTCACAGCACCAGGGACCCGGGTTTGATTCCAGCCTCGAGTGACTGTCTGTGCAGTTTGCATGCTCTCCCCGTGTCTGCATGGGTTTCCTCCAGGTGCTCCGGTTTCCTCCCACAGTCCAAAGAAGTGCAGGCTAGGTGAATTGGCCATGCTAAATTGCCCATAGGTATGTGTAGATTAGATGGGTTATAGGGGGATGAGTCTGGGTGGGATACTCTGGGGTTCGGTGTAGACTTGTTGGGCCGAAGGGCCTGTTTCCACACTGTAAGATTCTATTCTATTCATAACAGATCATTAATTAGACCTTTATTACAAAAAATCAAATACCACTAACCTCATCCCGCCTCCTTGACCTGTCCGTCCTCCCTGGACCGACCTATCACCTCCCTAACTCCCCACCTACATTCACCTTTACGGCTCCAACCCCGCCTCTTTGACCTGTCTGTCTCCTCTCCACCTATCTTCTCCTTTATCCATCTTCTATCTGCCTCGCCCTCTCTCCCTATTTATTTCAGAATCCTCTACCCCTCCCCCATTTCTGAAGAAGGGTCTCGACCCGAAACGTCAGCTTTCCTGCTCCTCTGATGCTGCTTGGCCTGTTGTGAACATCCAGCTCTACACCTTGTTATCTCAGATTCTCCAGAATCAGCAGTTCCTACTATCTCTGTAACAAGATCTCCTGTTGGTTCTTCAACATGCTGGTCTTTAAAAAAATCTCCAAGACACATTCCAAGAATTCATCCACCATAGTTTACTGGCAAAATGACTTGCCCAGATTAAAGTAACCTAATGCACCCTTCTTGCACATTTCTAATTTCCTGTTCAATGTTGTCCCCACTATCACCATTTGGAGGTCTACAAATAACTCCGACTAATGCTTCCTGCCTCTTACTGTTTCTTCACTCCAGAGAAGAATTCACACGTAAACTTTCTGCACAGATATCTTTATTGATGATTGCACTGATAGGCATACCAGATCCAAAACATTTACTCTGATTCTCTATCCACAAATGCTGCCAATCCTGCTGAGTTTCTCCAGCATTTTCTATGTTTGATCCTGAGACTACAACATTTGACGTCCTGCTTTTTAATTAGCTTTCTAGCTCCCTACAATCTGTTCGTGTTTCCTCATTCCTTTTCCTACTTATGTCATTGATGCTGACATGGATCAGGATTCCTGGCTGTACACTCTCCCAGTTAGAATGTTCTGTTGCCACTCACTAACTTCCTTGATCATGGCAGCAGGAGACAACATTCCATTCTGGTCTCACATTTGCAACTGCAGAAACATCCATCTGTTCCCTTTCTGAATAGAATCCCCTATCACTACTGCTCTCCTATTTCATCATCATCTTCCCTGCCTTGTGCAGCTGAGTCACTTGTGGTGCTATGGACTTTGTTCTTGCTGCTTTCCCCTGAGAAGCCAACTTTCCCAGCATTATCGAAAATAGAAAACCAGTTAGGGACAAAACATCTGTTTTTTTAACTCTATTTGGTGGTCACCATTCCCTTTCTACCCATGTGCTATTTACCTGTGGAGTGACCACTTTGCTATATGTGCTATACATGAAGATCTTAGACATGAAGATCTTTCCAGATCTGAAACATTGGATTTCCAGTCACTGCTGTTGGTTACATTTCCTGCACGTGGTCACATGCATTATGAGTCTTGTGGCACAGTGAAAATACCCTCATATTTAAGCTAGAAGGTCAGAAGTCACATGACACCAGGTCATAGTCCAACAGGTTAGTTTGAAATCACAAGCTTTCGGAGTGCTGCTCCTTCATCGCCTGATGAAGGAACTGTGCTCCAAAAGCTTGTGATTTCATATACATCTGTTGGATTATAACCTGGTGTTAGGGCTGCCTATAACTGAGCAGCATAAAATGACCAATGGCTGCTCATAGCAAATGCAGCAGAACATGGCTGACAGTAGTTAGAGAACTTGGGAAAATATTTGCCTAATGTAGTCTTCACAAGTAGAACAATAGTAGCTCTGTAGACTCAAAGTTACTGGATGTGCAGCTGCAGTTGCTTTTGCAGAAGACATAGATGAGAACATTTCACACTAATTAGTTACTTCTCTTGAATTATTTAATCAATCTGCTACAATACTAAGAGTAGGTTTTAGTTAAGATCCTTCAAATAATCATAGATATAAATTTTGAAGTAGTTATGGATCCACCTACGTACTCAAAAATTCATTAAAAGCAACAAAGGAAAACATTCAGACCAGTATGAGACAGTAAAAACAGACCACCAAGTCATTGTTGGGAGAAATAAATAAGTTCCTGAAGTGATAGGCAAGTATCCAATTAATTGGCAGTTGATGTGGTGAAGCTGGCAAAGGTTATTTGCACACAGTATCCAATGTGAAAAGCCTCAAGAAGAAAGATCAGAAAGTCTGAGGAACATTTTGAAGGACCGGGGTGGACCACAAGCCTCTTTGCCGTTCAGTGATATCATTAGCTTAATTGGAAAAACGTTAAAATTGCTGAGTGTGGCAATACATCCTATGGGTTAAGGACAGTCAATAATTAAACTGTGCACAGCAAGTAAATTGCTGAGGCACGCTTTAACTGTATAAGATGCTGTACCAGAGAGCCAAATACAAAGGGATAACTCAGCGCCGCTGACCAGTTGTAATGGGGAGGTGGGGGGAGGGGTGGGTGTGTGTGGGTGCGCTCTCAAAGTTTAAATGTATAAATTAAGACATTCTGAAACTTTTGTGTGGCTTATTGCTCTGAAGAAATGAAGCTGTGAACTGTAATCAAGGTTACCTGAAACCACCCTGCCGCTCAGACTCTCATTGGAAACTATTAAAATCAAACATTTGGTGTTGTGTGACTTCTGACTTTGTCCACCCTAGTCCAACAACGACACTTCCACATTTGAACAAAAAGGCCTGGGTTCCCACTTGCCCCAGAAGTGCGTCATAACAGGTTGATTAAAAATATCTACAATGGTATGCACTGCCATTTGTTGTACAGAGAGTTTACAGGATAGAGCATGAAATGATCAAAACATTTGTCAAATAACTGGCAATATTACTGACCTTGGACTTGTGCTGCCAAAGGCCAGGTGTTACAAAGGGAAAACAGTTTAAAATATTTTCAATACTAAGAAAGGCACAGCGCAGTGACGAAACAAACAGAATACATCTTACCCAGGGCACATCTTGTCACCCTTTTTCTCTTGCAAGCTTGCACAGGTGAAGCAAAACACATGTTTGCATGGGATCTGTGAAGACATGCAACATATGAAGCAACATATTAAATTCCCATTTGTTCAGTACATCATATAATTGCAAGACTTTACAGTAAAGTCAATATTGGGTCCAGGGTTTCAACTTAATCCCAAAATGGGAAGACAGAGTGTGTGTATTTTTTTTTCTTCATTTATAGGACGAGGGCATTGCTGGCTAGGCAGCATTTATCGCCCATCCCTAATTGCCCAGAGGGCAGTTAAGAGTCAACCGCATTGCTGTGGGTCTGGAATCATATACAGTCCAGACGAGGTAAGGATGGCAGTTTCCTTCCCTAAAGGGCATTAGTGAACCGGATGGGTTTTTCCAACAATCGACAATAGATTCATGGTCATCATCGGACTCTTAATTCCAGATATTTATTGAATTCAAATTCCACCATCTGCCATGGCAGGTTTTGAACCTATCCAGTCCAGTGATAATACCACAAGGCCATCGAATCGTGTGAGAGAGAGAGAGAGAGTGTGTGTGTGGCAGTGAGTGTGAGAGAGAGAGAGAGAGTGCGCGCGTGAGAGAGTGCGCGCGTGAGAGAGTGCGCGCG
>NC_063353.1:72710-87632 GCF_021869965.1 Rhincodon typus | reverse complement strand
GCGCGTGAGAGAGTGCGCGCGTGAGAGAGTGCGCGCGTGAGAGAGTGTGTGTGGATGAGTGACAGTGTGTGTGAGTGAGTGTGTGTGCGAGAGAGCGTGTGCGAGAGAGCGTGTTTTTTCTGAGGCAGTACATGGGAGAGGGCGCGGGAGAGAGAGAGTGTGTGTGTGTATGTGAAAGAGCATGTGCCTGCATGTGTGCATGTGGCGGAAAAATCGAATGATGTTCTGAGCCATATACCTGAGGTCTTCTGTAAGATTTTTTTTATAAATGTACACAATGAGTTCCAGTGTTGAAGGACATCTAAAATTAATGCGGAGAATCACGGTAAATGAAGGATTCTTGTGAAAATGGAACACACTTTGAGGTAGTTCAACAGAACTAGGACTAACGTTCTCACAGTGTGGTTGGACAGGCTTTAAGCTAATTTGATTGGGCGAATTAAGACCTACATATAGAAATAGAAAAGATGAACCAAGTGTATAAAGGAACAAGAACTGGACACTACTACAAAAAGAAGTACAGTTGTAAAGGAAGTTTTAGAGAGGTGTGGTCTTGAGAAAGACATGTTCATAATACATTCAGAAATGCACAAAATGTGAATTTACAAAGTTTGGTGAACCACAGCACAAAGAGCTGTGTGGGAATATGATACAGTGGCAATAACAGAATCACGTCATTAAAAATTAAGGGAAGTGGTCTTTTAATAGTCAATGCTAAAACTGTCCAAAAAAGATCAGGAAAGAAAAACAGCCCCTTGAAGGGACAGAGATAGAATCCATTTGGTTGGAATTGAAAAGCAGAAAGAATATAATCACACTGCTGGGAGTGATCTGAAGGTTGCCAAATGTTGAGATACAGAGCAAATTGGTAGAGCAATCAACCAAATATGCAAGAACCATTGGAATGGTGTGAGGCCCTCACTATTTTTCACTTTTGTCTTTGGTTTGGAACTCTTGAGTTGAAGTCTAGAGTTGAACTTTGAATAACAGCTTGTTTTAAAGAAGAAAACAAAGACAGATATTTGCTCTTGGTAACTTGCGTGGAAAGCAATGGGACTTAATTGCTGTTCTAAAGACACTAGAGGTGATTTGGGCACAAGCTGTTGTTATGCTTCAGGCTGCAAATTGGTTGGATATTCAAATGGTCAATCATAGGAGGGCTGGCACTAACCAGCCAACCACAAACACTGTTAACTGGAAACAGGACAAAACAATCTGACTGGGTTTTGGCAGGAGAGTGAATTTTGAAAAACTTCTGGAGATTGCTGCTGTGTTTTACTCTGTCTACAGTTTTCTATCTAATTATCAAATTGTTGAATGTTCTGAGAAAAGAATCTCAACTGAAGCAGTGGCAGGACAGTGGAGCAAACCTAGGGGTGAATGGTAGCAAAGCAGCTGTCGGATTTTTAGGTGAGGAGCAAGGCTCAGATCTCGCTTAGTCAGAGCAACAGCAGGAAAGAACCTTCACTGAATCTCAAGGCAGAACTCCAGAAGTGATGTCAGGGTTCAAACGGACAAAAGGAAGCAGGTAATTTGGGTGATTAAGGTTAGATGAAAAACTAATACTGCAGCGTTTGTGAAGCCTACTCACTGGGAATTGGAGTCGCTGAGTAGGTCGGAGGGTGCTCTGAGCAGTGAATGATAAAAATTGGAAAAAAGACAACTTGATTCTGATTGGGGAGAAACAATCAGTGTGATATTAGAAGAAGCCATGAGACAACTGGCTATAGGGACCAGCTATAGGGACTCAGTGAGTAGCACAGGGTGAGAGACAGAGTATAAATTGTCATTCTTTTGGTTTGTGTTTTGTTAGGAAGAGAGTGAGAAATCGGTTTTGGTGAGTAGTAGGTAAGGTAGAGTAATTTGTTCCAAGTTTATCATTTGTGGTTGGTAAGAATCATAAGGGGAGGAGAAATTGGCCCCGTGGAATGCTCTTTTTGCGATATGTGGGAAATCTGGGACACTTCCGTCTCCATGGTGACTGTGTACACAGGAAGTGTGTTCAGCCACAACTCCAGATTGACTGCAAGAAGCGGCCGGATCTGCAATGGACTCACTATGGAACATCTGTTAGGCTGAAAACATCATAGCTAACATGTTTAGCGATCTGGTCACATCACCACTAAGGGCTAGACAGGTAGAAAAGCACTGGGTAACCAGTGAAGAAACTAGCAGGCATGGGCAGGTAGTTCAAGAGTCCCCTGTAGCCATCCTCCTCTCAAATTGATATACCATGTTGGATACTGTTTTGGGTATGGGGGTGGGGAGTGGGATTGCTTCTCAGGGGAAAGCAGCAACAGCCATGTTTGTGGCACTACAGCTGGCTCTGCTGCACAGCGGGGGAGGAGAAAACTGAGCTTTACTGAGAGGGGACTCAATTCTAAGGGGAACTGAATATAAGTGGTTATACGGCCACAAATGAGACTTTCAAATGGTATGTTGTCCCCTGGTACTAGGGTCAGATATGTCTCACAGCAACATTCTGAAGGGAAAGGGTGAATAGCCAACAGTCATTGTAAATGTTGGATACCAATGACATGGACAAAAAAAGAAATGAGGTCCCGTACAGGAATTCACAGATTAAAGAGGAGGACTGCTAAAGTTGTAATCTCAAGATTACTTCCAGGGCCACGTGCTACTGAATATAGGAATAGGATGACACGTCAGATTAATGCATATAAAAAGGGTTGGTGTAGGAGGGAGGGCTTTGGATTTTTGGATCATTGGGACAGTTTCTGTGGTAGGTGGGCCTGTCTAAGCTGATGGGTTGCACCTGAAATGGAATGGGTCTAATATCCTTGCTGGGAGGTTTGCTTGTGCTGTCGGGAAGGCTCTAAACTGATTTGGCAGGGGGTGTAGGAAAACAGCAGATGTAAAGTTTGGAACAAGATTGAGCCAGATATAGAAGAAATGCCAGAATAGTCCAGCAGGCAGAGAAGACATGGGCATGGTAAGGCACTTGGGAGAACTGGAAAGCTAAATTGTATCTGTTTTATTGCAAGAAGCCTGAGGGTACTGCAGATGATATGGCTGACATGGACTTCAGTAAGGCCTTTGACATGATTCCGCATGGAAGCCTGGTCTGAAAGGTAACAGCCCATGAGATCCAAGGCACGTTGGCAAACTGAATCTAAAAGTGGCCTGCAAACAGTTAGGAAAGGCTGATGGTGGAGGCGTTGTATGATTAGAGCCTGTGACCAGCGGCGTACTACAGAGATTGGTGCTGTTTATTATATACATTAATGACTTGGAAGTGAATGTAAATGGTATAATTAGTAAATTTGCAGATGACATGAAAATTAGTGGTATTGTTGATAGTGAAGAGAATTATCTTAGGCTACGGTCAGTTGGTAAATTGGGCAAAGCATTGGCAAATGCAATTTATTCCCACTAAGTATGAGATGATGCGCTTTGGGACTAGGGGAAAGGTATGCACAATGAATGGTAGATCCCGAGGTAGTACTGAGAAACAAAGGGACCTTGGTTTACAAGTCCATAGATCCCTTACAGTGTTAGTAAAGATAGATAAGGTGTGAATATCTTTTTTAACTAGACAGAAAACTGGAGCGAGTAAAAAAAAAACAGCATCTAGTCCTGTAGTTTCCAAAATCACTCTGTACCTGTCAAAACCAGTTTACTCCCTCTCGTTTTGTTATGAATATTCTCTGTGGTTGAACACTAAACAAAAACAACCAAAGGGCGGCACGGTAGCTCAATGGTTAGCACTGCTGCCTCCCAGCACCAGGGACCCGGGTTCGATTCCAGCCTCAGGCAACTGTCTGTGTGGAGTTTGCACATTCTCTCCATGACTGCGTGCGTTTCCTACGGGTGCTCCGGTTTCCTCCCACAGTCCAAAGATGTGCAGGCTAGGTGAATTAGCCATGCTAAATTGCCCATTGGGATGTGTAGATTAGGTGGGTTATAGGGGTATGAGTCTGGGTGGGATGCTCTGAGGTTCGGGTGTGAACTTGTTGGGCCGAAGGGCCTGTTTCCACACTGTAGGAATTCTATTCTTCTAGAACTGCTGATACTGGAAATCAGAAACAAAAGCAGAAATTGTTGGAAAATCTCAGCAGGTCTGGCAGCATCTATGGAGAGAAAGCAGAGTCACCATTTCAGGTTCAGTGACCCTTCTTCAGAAATTATTGTAGCTAGGAAAAGGTGATAGATAGGGTAGGTAAATGATAGGTGGAGATAGAGCCCAGAGAGAGAGAACAGCGACTGGGCAGATAACGGAATGGCTAAAGGTCACCCTGGGAGAATCAGTGACTGGTAATGGCAACCGTTAGTATCTGACAATGGGTTGTTTGTGGTAGCAGCTCATGTGATGACAGGACCCCGGTGTGTGGGTGTGGGTATTGGGGTAAGGACATGGGAGGAGGTGCTCAGGCCCTAAAATTGTTGAACCCGATACTCAGTCCAGAAGGCTGCAGGGTTCCCAAGCAGAAAATGAACACTGCAGCAAGCCCGAGATAAAGATGTCGGTTAGGGAACATGGTGGTGCTCATGGTCTGTGCTGGCCAGGGTACAAGCCCAACCTCCTCATAAGAAAATCCCTCTAAACGTTGAATTACCCTAGTGTATCTTCTTCAGACTGTTGCCAATGCCAGTTTATCCTTCCTTAGATAAGGAGACCAAAACTATTTACAGAAATGCAGGTTAACTTTGACTAGTGTCTTGTATAGTTTAGCAAGTTTTCACTATCATTATATCTCAATTCTAATATGTTATAGTCACTGTTCCCTGTAATAGCTAGAACATCATACCCATTAACCTCTACTTGTGCCATTAATTCATTTATTTGGTTTTGCATACTGGACACAGTCAATTCATTTATTTTGTTCTGAATACTATGCATATTTCAGTGCTATTAATTTTGCCTTTTTACTATTTCTTTCCACTCTTTTACCCTATTTGCTTCTGTTTTCTAAAGATTATATGCTCTACTTCTTCAAGTCCCATTCTAGGTATGAATACCAAAATAGCCACCCTGCAATACCTCCATATCTTTTGGCCTGTGTATCCCCTCTCCTGAGCATTCCCCTAGATAGTCCTAGATATTCAATTTGCTACTTCAAATGAAACCCACTGACTCCCTTCTAACCCAATACTGGCGCCAGTGTTCATGGACTGATCAGGCGTCAATCAGCTCACCATATTCATCAGATGGTTAAAACTACGCGCAAACGATGGGAAGAATCCTGTAACAATTTACCAGAGATGCACTGGTATTAAAGGACAGGAATAAAGATGAACAATTGTGCACTGCATGTCACAACAACACTACCAAAGAATACTTTTAACAGCAGTGACTCATCACGACAGAAACCAGTTGCGATCGAGTAACTAGAAAAAAGCCAATACGGTTTCACTTCCTTGAATGGGAATGGAGTTAGACTTAAGAACATAAGAAATAGGAGCAAGTGGCTATTCAGCTCCTCAAGCTTACTCTGCCTTTCAACAAAATCATGGTTGATCTTTTATCTCAACACCATCATTTTGCACTATCCCGAGGATTGCGGCTGTTAATCTGGTCCAATCAGGGAGCCTTGGCTGACAGACATAAATAGGGACACCAAAGGTTCTGTTCACAAAGGTTCTGAGAGCTGGCTCTAAGGAATGGCAACCGTATCTTTCTGTCAATAAGATTACCAAAACTGTACACAAGGCTACACCATTTTAATGTTAATTCTGAAAGCTCAGCAACTTGAAGCATTGACTCTGTTTTTCTCAGCACAGATGCCGCTGAACCTGAACATTTGCAGCAATTTTTAACTTTATATCAGATTCCCAGCACCTGCAGTATTTTACTTGTCAAATGTTTAATTTTGCTCCCTAAAACAAAATTAACGTTAAGGATTGCTTTCTTTTGTAGGATTTTCCAGTTCTGGCAGGGAACTGTGTCTTGAGAGTCTTAATGTCCATCTGAATCAATAGAAAGCAGCAAATTGTCTCCTCCCATTTGAAAACAATGGACCAGCAATGCCAAAATGTGTTGAACGATACTCATCTACATGGATTTAAGAAAGCACTTGGCAAAGTATCTGAAAAAAGATTGGTTAAAAACATGGAGGCTCATGGAAGAGAAGAATTAGTGTCTGATTAGATAAAAAAAAGAGGCTTAAGATTAGAAAACGGCAGGTTATAGAAATTAGTGGCTTTTCAGACTGGAGGACTGCAGGTTGTGTACTCCAGTGTTCATAGTCAGAGGCCGACAGCTCAGAAAAAGCTAATCAAATCTGTGGTAATTAAAATCAACCCCTTTTTTAAGCACTTAGTTTTGATTTGGTAGACATTTACACACATATAAAGGTGATGTTCCTTCCCAATTAAAATCCCCATTACATAAATTAAAAATTAAACAGATAAAATTTGATACATCTTACAGGGTAAATTTTATTGGCAATTTAAAATTACTTTTAAAATTCACTTCATGTACTACCTTTGTATAGACTTAGGATTCTTGCTTTAATTTTCAATCATGTTTTCTGTGACTGTTTTGTTAGAATCTATGTTGGCTTTAACTTGCTTTCCCTCCAGTTTATAGATGTCATCAGGCTCAACTCCTTTGTGTCTGCCACCTTCAGTCATTTTATCCAGGGTCAGTTTTGTTCCTGCATGCTTACCTTCAGCGACTGGTGTATAAGGACACCCAGGTTCTGCTGCACACTTCCCCTCTCCCAATTTATAGCCATTCAGGTAGTATTCTGCCTTCTTGTTTTTGCTTCCGAAGTGAATAACCTCACATTTATCCAAATTATACTGTATCTACCATTGATTTACCTACTCACCCAACCTGTCCAGATCATGCTGAAGGATCTCTGCATCCTCATCACAGTTCAACCTCCCAACCAACTTGGTATCATCTGCAAACTTGGAGATGTTACATTTTGTTCCCCCATCCAAATCAGTAATATGTATTGTGAATAGCTGGGGTCCCAGCACCGATCCCTGTGGCACCCCACTAATTACTGCTTGCCAATTTGAAAAGGACCCATTAATTCCTATTCTTTGTTTCCTCTCTCCTCAACAGTTTCCTATCCATCTCAATACATTTCCCCCAATCCCAGGCGCTTTAATCTTGCGCATTAATCTCTCATGTGGGACTTTGTCAAATGCTTTCTTAAAGTCCAAATACACCACATTGACTGGCTCCCCTTTGTCAACTTTACTAGTTACATCTTCATAGAATTCCAACAGATTTGTCCTTCATAGATCCATGCTATCTCTGTCTGATCCTGCCACTGCTTTCTAAATGCTCTGCTACAAAATCCTTGACAATGGATTCGAGAATTTTCCCCACTACCGATGTCATGCCACCCAGGCCAAGATGTCCTTCTGGATTACTAATCCAGTGACATGACTACTGTCCAACACTTACCTATATTGCAGGTGTAGCAGTGAGGATGATAGCCATTGACATTTTTAGGACACTGATAGGCTAGAAGAATGGGCAAATAAATGATAGATGGATTTCAATAGAGAAGTGTAACGTGATGCATTTTGGCAGAAGACAGAGAGGGGGAAATGGCAGGATATTTGAGTAGTACAGTTTGCTGGATGGCTGGTTTGTGGTGCAGTGACATCAACAGCGCACATTCAATTCCTGCATTGCTGAGGTCACTGTGACAACCCCACTTTCTCAATATCGTTCAAGGCACGGAGACTGTCAGGTTAAATTCACCCGCAGCCATCTCTCCCTCTATTAAGAGAGCAGATTATGTCCTCTAGACTCTAAACTAGCCCTAACTCTCACCTAACTCTATTGCAGAAGGCAATTTGAATTTCAGACAATTACAAGCTACTAAAAAGTAGACAAGATTAACTCATTGTTAAATTAGATTGTTTAAGTGTTAACCTATAAACAAGATTATTTGCAGGGAAACTAATGGATGACGAAATCTGCCAGAGTAAAATTAAAAAAATCAGAGTTCACACACTTTTCAACACAATTGCAATCTCAATTAACAGTTTTCATATAACTTGTTAAATGCCAAATATGAAAGAAAACTGAAAAAAATCATGGTTTTCTTATCTGAAAATCTACTGCAATGTTCAGAGGAATGCCACTCACCATGCGTCCATATATCTTAATTGGTAATCCACATTTATCACAGAAATGAATGGGAGTGTCATCTTTCTCTCCAAGCAAATTTATCTGTAAAGCATGTTTAAACATCATGATTTATGATATTATTTCAATATCTACATGTACAGTTATTGTGTTTTTTTTTTTAAAAAGTTACCTTAAAATCCCAGAAAAACTGCACAGGAAGTCGATGCTGGCTTCCAAACACCTCTCCAGCTTTGCATTCATAGTTCTCATCATCGTCATAGTCAAATCCTTCTACATGATATCAAAAGCAAAAGTTTCACATGAGGACATGACTCCAATATATAAAAAGTAACAAAGTTTGGATTAACTAAGTAATAAAAACATAAGAAATAGCAGCAGGAGTAAATCATTCTACAAGGTATGAAAGGAATGTAGGCCAGTTATAATACAAAGAATGCAACAGCAGAGCATTTAGAAATACATACACTCAAGCAGTCAGCATGGGTTCATGAAGTGGAAATCATGGCTGATAAATTTACCAGAGTTCTTTGAGGTGGTAGTAAGGAATAAGGGGGATAAAGTGAAAGGGAAAGCAATGGATGCAACATATTTGAATTTTCAAAGGCATTTGATAATGTACCACACATTAAGATTACATTTGAAATGTACAACACACACACATTATCTAAGAGAAGAGCCCATGGTATCGGGGGTTGTCTTTTAATCTGGATAGAGGCCTGGCTAACTAATGGAAGACAGTGTTGGGATAAGGAGGACACTTCAGGATAGCAACCTGTAACTAGTGGAGTGTGACAGGGATCAGTGCTTGGTGCCACAATTATTTACATTATATAATTTGGATGAGAAAAGTGAATCTTCTATAACCAAGTTTATAGAAAACACAAAAATAGGGAAGGCAACTGGTTAGGATGACACAAAGTCATATTCCTACAGAGAGATACAGACAGACAGGTTAAGCGAGGGCAAAAACTCAGCAGATCGAATGGTGTGGAAAAATGAGAGGTTATGCACATTTTCAGGAAGAATAAGAAAGCTGAATATTACTTAAATGGAGAAAAACTGCAGAAAGCTATATAACAGAGGGATATGGGAGTTCTTATCCATTAATCACAAAAGGTAGCATCCAAGTTCAGCGAATAATACGGAAGGCAAATAAAATGTTCATTATTTTAAAGGAAATTGAGTATGAAAATAGGGAGGTTTTGCTAAAACTATACAGGGCCTAGTCAGACCACAGCTGGAATATTGTGAAGAGGTCCGGGCCATTTATCTAATGATATACCAACACAGAGGTAGTCCACAGAATTTCAGTGGGTTGATCCCATATGGGGGAACGGTCTTAGGAAGATAGGTTGAGTAGGCTGGGTCTGTGCTCATTGGAACTTAGCAGCAAGAGAAGTGACTTTACTGAAACATTCTTAGGGGAATCGACAGAGCTTAAAAGGTTGTTTCTTGTTGTGGGAGAGTCTCAAACCAAGGGGCATAATCTCAGAATAAGGGATCGCATATTTAGGACTGGGAAGAAGAGGAATTTCTTCTGAGAGTAGCAAAGCTGTAAAATTCTTTACAGCAGAGGGATGTCAATGCTGGGTCACTAAGTAAATCCAAGGCTTAGATTGATAGATGTTTAATCAGTAAAGGAATCAAGCATTACAGGGGAAGGGCAGGAAACTGCAGTTAAAGACCATCAAGGCAGACATGATCTCGCTGAATAGCAGAACAAACTTGGGCTGAATGGTCTACTTCTGCTCTTACATCTTATAATCAGTTCTCCAATTCTGAATGGTTTCCAACCTTATCTCACAGCTGTGGGAACGTCCCGGAGGGAGGTCAGAGGTCATCCAGAGGTGGTAGAAAACACATTCAAGATGGAAACTGCCCACGAGGTCAAACAGTGTAACACTGGGAAAGCGAGGTATTACATACCCATTTTTAAAAAGAAACCTTGTCAAATTTACATTTCAAAGTTTACAAATGTGTTTGGCCTACTGCCTATTTCACCATCAGCTCAGCAACATCATCTTCTTTGACAAAGACAGATGCAAAGCAATCACCTCAGCTACGCTCCTTATCTCCATGCAATATTTCCCTCATTGGTCCATCATCAACCCCAATCTTCCTCAAACCAATCTTATCACAGAATTATTACAGTGTAGAGAATATCAATCTGCCCATCATGGTTTTATCAACTAGTGCCAATCTTCTGCCTGTTACTGATTGTATTATATTCAGCCTATATCTAGGTTTATTTTATCCACCTGATGTTGTTACAAGTACATTCTTTATCAACTTGTACTCATCCAGCACCTCTCATTTCACACAACATTCCAAAGTACTTCACAGGAACATTATGAAACAAAATACTGCAGCATGCAAGCCACTTTAGACAATATGGCTAAAGGCTTGCTTAAAGTGGTAGGTTTTAAGGGTTTATGAAAAGAGCCAAGAAAGGTGAAGCGATTAAAATTACTGATGCATAAAAGCTCAAGATTAGAAGACTAGAGAGATTTGGAATTGTACAGGTTTGAGAATTTTAAAATCAAGACATCCCGTGGCCAGTATAGACCAGCGAATACAGGTATTAAATAATGAAAGTGCCCCATTACACACTGGGTGTATTCTGTAGGTCACTAACTAGTTGGAAAGATAGAGTAGCAAAATTTCAGTGAAATTACAGAGAAGTGCAAGAACTAAAGAGTACTGATATTGGAGAAATTCAGCTCCTAACATAGACAAGGACAGAAATAATGGACAAAGTTCTTATGAAGAAAAACAAAGTTGCTGGAAAAGCTCAGCAGGTCTGGCAGCATCTATGGAGGAGAAAACAGAGTTAACATTTCGGGTCCGGTGACCCTTCCTCAGAACTGATGGTGGCTGGGAAAACGTCAGTTTATTTGCAGAAAATAGGGAGGTGGGTGGGGTAGGGAGTAAACAATAAGATAGAGCCCAAAGAGAGAGAAAGACAGTTGGACAGACAAAGGAGTTGCTAACGATCAGGCTGGGAGGGTGAATAGTTGTTAATGGGAACTGTTAGTGACTAACAACAGGGGGTGTGTAGTGGCAGGCTATGTGGTAACAAGGCCTGGTGTGTGGGGTGGGGGTCAGGGACATGGGAGAGTTTAGGCCCTAAAATTATTGAACTCAATATTGAGTCCGGAGGGCTGTAGGGTCCCCAAGCTGAAAATGAGGTGTTGTTCCTCCAGCTTGCATTGGGCTTCACTGGAACACTGTAGCAAGCCGGAGACAGAGATGGTGGCCAGACAGCAGGGTGGTGCATTGAAGTGGCAGGGAACAGTAGCTCCGGGTCTTTTTTGCCAGCAGAACGTAGATGTTCTGCGAAGCGGTCGCCAAGTCTACGCTTCGTTTCCCCAGTGTAGAGGAGACCACATTGTGAACAGCGAATGCAGTAGACTAGATTCTTGGAAGTGCAGATGAAGTGTTGCTTCACCTGGAAGGTATGTTTGGGCCCTTGGATAGTGGGGAGGGAGGAGGTAAATGGGCAGGTGTTACACCTTCGCCGGTGGGGCTGTGGGGAGGTGTTGGGGATGAAGGAAGTGTGGACCAGGGTGTCCCGGAGGGAACGGTCCATGCGGAAGGCGGACAAGGGAGGGGAGGGGAATATGTGTCTGGTGGTGGCATCTTGCTGGAGGTGGTGGAAATGGCGTCTAATGATCTTCCGGATGTGGATGCTGGTGGGATGGTAGGTGAGGATAAGGGGAACTCTATCACTGTTGCGGGAGGGAAGAGAAGGAGTGAGGGCGGAAGTGCGGGAGATGGGTTGGACCCGATTGAGGGCCCTGACGACAACGGAGCTGGGGATTCCTCGGCTGAGGAAGAATGTGGACAATTCGGAGGCTCCCTTGTCGAAGCTGGCCTCATCAGAGCATATGCGACGGAGACGGAGGAATTGAGAAAATGGGATGGCGTCTTTACAGGAAGTGGGGTGTGAGGCTGTATAGTCCAGGTAGCTGTGGGAGTCGGTGGGTTTGTAATGGATAGTAGTGGCTAGTCTATCCACAGAAATGGAAACAGAAATGTCGAGGAAGGGAAGGGAGGAGTCAGAAATAGACCAGGTGAAAGTGAGGGCAGGATGGAAATTGGAGGTGAAATTGATGAAGTTTTCCAATTCTAAACGAGAGAGGGAAGCAGCACCGATGACATCATCGATGTTTCGGAGGAACAGTTGTGGGTGGGGGCTGGAATAGGACTGGAACAAGGAATGTTCCACGTACCCCACGAAGGGACAGGCATAACTAGGGGCCATGTGGGTACCCATGGCAACCCCTCTTACCTGAAGAAAATAAGAGGAGTTGAAAGAGAAGTTGTTGAGGCTGAGGACAAGCTCAGCCAAGTGGAGGAGGGTGGTGGTGGTGGTGGGTGGGGATGGTTCAGGTCTTTGCTCCAGGAAGAAACAGAGAGCCCCAAGACCCTCCTGGTGGAGAATGGATGTGTAAAGGGATTGCACATCCATGGTAAAGAGGTGGTGGCTGGAACCGGTAAACTGGAAGCTTTGAAACTGGCGTAAGGCGTCAGATGAATCATGGATGTATGTGGGTAGGGATTGGACTGGGGGGAGAACACTGAGTCAAGGTAGGAAGAGATGAGTTCTGTGGGGCATTAGTCCTTATGAACACAAACATTGGTTTGGCCTCAACTAGAGCATTCAGGTTTTTGCAGGGTACTGCACTCCAGGAATGTGTTTGAAGGCTTCAAAACACACAGATAGATTGATGAAAATGGGATTCTTTTCTGGAGAAAGCTGAGAAGATGTTTGACACAGGTGTCAAAATTCTTAAAAGGCTGATACCAAGTAGGGCAGCACGGTGGCTCAGTAGTTAGCACTGCTGCCTCACAGTGCGAGGGACCCGAGTTCAATTCCACACTCAGGCGATTGCCAGTATGGAAGCTTGCACTTTCTCTCTGTGTCTGTGTGCATTTTCACCAGGTGCTCTGGATCCCTCCTCAGTCCAAAGATGTGCAGATTAGGAGGATTTGCCATGCTATATTGCGCCTAGTGTCCATGGATGTGTAAACTAGGTGGATTAGCCATGGGCTACAAGGATAGGGTAGGGTGGTGAGTCTGGATGCTTCTGTTAGGAGGATCAGGCTGTGCTCGATGGGCCGAATGGACTGCTTCCACACTGTAGGGATTCCACAAAAAATGGAGAGAAATTACTCTCAATGGTGAAATGATTCAAACAACAGAAAATACAGATTTAAAGTGCATAGAGAAAGAACAAGGCTAAGACAGCATATTTTTAAGACAGAGTGAGTGGTCAGGATTTAGAATGCACCACCTTAACAGATTTTGGAGGCAGATTCAATTGTTGCCAAAAGGGTAAGCAGCTGAAAAGGTTTGCAGAGTTACAAGGAGGGGGCAGGGGGTGAGCTGCGTTATTCTGCTGTAATCATTCTGTAATTCTCCCCAAGCACGTGCGCCTAACAAGATCCGCACCACTTTTTAACCTGATTTTGTAATGAAGCTATCGTCCTGTCACCTTCATCTGCAGTTAGAGACTTCGCAGAATTTCTGCTCATATTCCTCTGAACACGGGATGAGATTCTATTTCGGTTAGACTGTTTAGAGATTAACTTGATGGGGATACGTCTTCGAACATCAATGCCACTCAGACATCCAGAACCATCTGTGCCTTGCAGATCTTTATCTTTTGAAAACAAAATAAAACACGAATTAAATAAATGAATTCCTGCTTATGCACAATACTGTAGGCTGGAGGCTGAGGGAGTGAATAGGGAAGGGGAAGAATGGCTGGGGGAGTGCATAGGGAGGGGGAAGAATGGCTGGGGTAGGGGGTGGGGAACAGGGTGTAGGGGAAGAAGTGGGGTAAGAGGGAGTGGGCTATACAAGGGTGGGGGAAGAGGGGTGGTGGGGAGATCAAGATGGGCAGAGATCAGGGTATGTGAGGGGAGATAAGGGTATGGGTTGAAGATCAGGGAGTAGGGGGGAGATCAGGGTGTCGGAGGGAAGATCAGGGTGATGGGGATAATCAAGGTGTAGAGAGTGCAGGAGTGAGGAGGGAGGAGGGAGGGGTGTGGTAATCACTGCGACAGGCGGTCCGGCACTTTACCGCGGGGACTCCGGGCGGTTTAGGCCGCTCTCAGGTAATTGTCAAGCCGCCTCGGTCCCACTCCGCCCGGAGGTTACACACAGTCGGCCTCGTTCACGGCCTCGGCTCCAGCAGCGACGGGAGAGAGCCCACTGGGCCCAAACACGGCGCGAAGAAGAAAGGGAGAGAGGAAGGGAGAGCGGGAGAAAAACCTCCATTACCCTGATCCATGGTGAGAGGAGCATTGTGGGATAGGGGGAGGGGACAGGGTTACCGGGGCAACATGTGGGGGGGGCGGGGGGAGAAATACAGAAACGCACTGACGTACACACAGAGGGGAAAAGAGAGAGATTGAGGGGACTCAGAGAGAGATGGAGAGAGAAGGGGGGTGGGTGAGAGAGAGATGGAGAGAGAAGGGGTGTGGGTGAGAGACAGATGGAGGGAGACAGTGAGCGAGAAGGGATCAGAGAGAAGGAGAATGCGAAAGATGAGAAGGGGAGAGAGGGAGAGGGAGAGAGAAGGGAGGCGGGGGGGAGGGGGATGGAATTACAGAGAGGCGAGGGAAGGATAGAGAGAGAATGACAGAGGGGGGAGGGAGAGAGAGAGAATGACAGAGGGGAGAGGGAGTAGAGAAAGCGAATGATGGAGAGAGGGAGAGAATGATGGACAGGAGAGGGAGGGAGAGAGTGAGAATAATAGGAGGGAGAGGGAGGGAGAGAGAGAGAATGATAAAGGGGAGAGGGAGGAAGAGAATGGTAGGGGGGAGAGAGAGAGAGA
>NC_063353.1:0-52710 GCF_021869965.1 Rhincodon typus | reverse complement strand
TTTGGTGTCATCCGCAAATTTACTAACCCATCCTTCTACGCCCTCATCCAGGTCATTTATAAAAATGACAAACAGCAGTGGCCCCAAAACAGATCCTTGAGGTACACCACTAGTAACTGAACTCCAGGATGAACATTTCCCATCAACCACCACCCTCTGTCTTCTTACAGCTAGCCAATTTCTGATCCAAACCGCTAAATCACCCTCAATCCCATGCCTCCGTATTTTCTGCAATAGCCTACCATGGGGAACCTTATCAAACGCTTTACTGAAATCCATATACACCACATCAACCACTTTACCCTCATCCACCTGTTTGGTCACCTTCTCAAATGTCTGAGCATGTCACTGCATATTGATGTAGAGTCAGGTTTCTCATTAAACAGAGGCATTTACAAATTATGGGGGACTATGTCTTGTTAAACACTTAATTATTGGCATACCTCACCTTATTAATATTCAGCTTCCTATCTTACCAAATGTGTTGAACAAACTAGGCATTGAGAAATTTCAAGAATGGAATAAAGAGCAGGTACCTGGTGACCTCAGCTCACTGCTTGCCCTGAAGGAGCTCCCCCAGGTGAATAGCAGACCCCAACATCTCAGGGCACATTCCAGGACACCTTCCGCACACAACCCCATATCCATGGATATGAACATGTGACATGTGCTAGCCTGTGAGAACCCTCATATGGCACCTGTCTGATCCACTGACTGCATACCACTGGCAGCTGTCATTGCAACACTGCAGCAAGGGCACTGTGAAATCAGGGACATGCATCCAGCTCATGAAAAAGACAGACTGCATCTCTCCATTCATGGACACACACGATCCCAGCCTTCTATTGCCTTGCCTTTTTGAGCTTTGTCTCTCAGCCAAAGACACCAGACTCACAGTGCTTCTGTCTTGCCTTGTCCTTCAGCACAGACCCAACCTAGGAAGCTTGTCTAATTGTCAGTAGACCTGAGAAGTCAAGAGGGCAACCTTCACTCAGGATGTCCCAGCCAGTTCAGGGGCTTGATCACAGTCAGTTAACCACTGAGGATGTTCAGAGCCATAATGCTCTCCACAAGAAGGAATAGGTGCTAAATGTTGGGTTGCCCACTACCATTGTGACTTTGTCTGTCCTATTGGGGTCACCTTCCTTTTGAATGAGAGATGGATCTGTAATAGGAATGCTAAAAGTGGGTGTCACAGCTGTCACTATTGGTGCAGATGGGGAGAGTAAGTAGGCAGTGCAGAGGGCACGCAGGGTTGGTGATATTTGGTGTTGAGGTCAACCAGAGCAATTGGGCAACATGTGGAAAGCAATACTTAAAGTGGTAGAGCATTGGCCTCCTTCCTAAATTGTTACATATTCCTCCAGATGCCAAACTGCACTGACCCTGGTTGCAACTTTGGACTAGGAGGGCATGGCTTGATGTTGTGACCACCACTTCTGGTCCTGGGAGGCGGGGGGAGAGAATATTCTGCATATACAACACTCCTATTCAACAGAACCTCCAGGTCTCTGCCCGAAAAAGGATCGCTTACTTCATAGGGCAGCTGAGATCCTGGGCTGTTAGATCTAAGAGCTTAGGGAGAAGGGTTCTTGGTAGCTAGTCATGTTTCGTT
The DNA here is from genome assembly GCF_021869965.1 of Rhincodon typus. Lineage (NCBI taxonomy): Eukaryota > Metazoa > Chordata > Chondrichthyes > Orectolobiformes > Rhincodontidae > Rhincodon > Rhincodon typus. The sequence goes on along the minus strand of NC_063353.1, from coordinate 51,095 downwards.
TGAAATCTAGGTGGGGTTGAAAATGGGAAGGTACAGCATATTCATAGCTCAGATGGAGCTTATTCAGCCCATTGTGTCATCATTGGTCAACAAAGATCTGATTACAATAATCCTATTTTCTGGCTTTTGGACCATAGCCCCGGAGCTATGGCAATGCAACTGAATATCCAAATACTGTTGAAGTGTTATGGTAAAACATATAGGAACATAGAAACATGCATTGTTGTTGCACTGTAAACTGCTGGCATTTGTTTTAAGTGTGAAACTGATGTAACACAGTGCCATACTGCAAGGACTGATCACTGCTGACAGGTGTGACAAACTTGCTGCATTAAAAGGCAATGCTAGGGAAGGCAAGAAAAGGATACTGTGAGCATCTAGGCACTTTCAAAGTGAGTGAGCACCAAGACAGTAGGTGATCACCCCTGAGATGTAGCTTTATCAGCTAGTTGCCCAGGTACACATGGTGTTCTTGCAGTGACATTGCAATGACAGGTGCTGGTGCACCTCAAAGTACAGCATTAAAGGGCAGAAGGGTATCACAGCTATATAAAAAGCGGGATAAAATGCAGGCACTCCAGGCTTAATCTGTAAAGCTCAAAGTGGCCCATTCATGGTCATGTACATACCACATCTTCCTTGATGAAATCAACTGCTACATGCCAATCGGAATCAACAAATTTGTGGCACTGCTGTTTAAGCTCTTGGTCTTTGATCGTTTCACAACCTTCCTGCAGCACATTTTTCATCTCTTCCTGTAAAAAAATGAGAAACCAGCTGACTGGTACAGGTAAAGGTACAGTGGAGAGGATATGATGTGCAATAGCAAACACATAATAAAGTACATCAAACACAGGCCGCAATGCCAGATATTAGTTTTGCATTTGCAGCTGGACAGCATATATTCCGTCAATCCACATGTAATGGTTTGGTTGGACAGAAATTAAAAATTGCTGATAAGTTACAGATTTTGGCAAAACCTTTGGTCTTGCATTCATGATGAGAATTCACAAGAATGTCAATTTGAGGGCAAGGCCAACATTTATCCAGTATGAGAAGAGCGTGCTGATTGGTTGGCAAGTAGATTCTGGTTAGTAAAGGTGTTGCCATGGAGATCAGGGAAGTTTTTAACCTGCAGGATGGCTTTGACGCATTCATTTTTGGCATCAAGCTTGCACAGGACCCCATTCTTTGTAAGAAAGGACACATGTGCACTGTGCATGACTAACTCAACAAAAGATGATAACTGCCATTCTCTGGTTTAATTCTCAAGGGAATGCCTTGACCTGAACCAAGCTGCTTGGATTAAAATTGAAACAAAGACTGGAAGTTAACTGTCAATCACCACAAACTAGTTAATTCTCCCTGGCAACACATCTACTACTCAGACATCGTGTCTATTGAGTTTCTCTTTTGGATGTTATCTCTCTTTCTCACTTGTTATAGCATCTCCATATTTAAAACCAGCATGAAAGCAGATTGATAGCCACCCAGGAATATCACTGGTATATCACTGCAGTTTAACCACCGAACAGTCTGTAATTTATTAGGGCATAGCCCTAATTGGTTCACAGAATCGATCATGAAACGAGTCCACTGCCTGTTAGCTTGTAGATTAATCCTCATTGATAGGTTTGGAGAAATATTTTTGCACACTGTTTCCTTTTAAATTATGTGGCTTGCCATAGTAATAGCCCTCTGGTGTTGTATTTGGTAGATGAAGGAAAAACCATGTTATCCACCACAAGAAACATGGGTCCTGGTTTCAGTCACATGAAAATGGCAGAAGTGGCTTAATCTTTGAAGCTTACTTTTGAATGCAAGACTTCTCATCTTTGCAGAGGAGTGAAGATGGGTTTAACACAGTGTTCAAGGAGCCAGCTAGGCATCTAAATACCAACTGCCTTCACTGAATGAGATTGCTATAGCACGGAATATGCCTCTCAGTGTGCCAGGTCAAAGAGACAGGACTTGGACCAAGCCCATATCTGTAGAGGGCAGCCTTTGCTTTAGTGCTGAAGTTGTCAGTCCCGATTTCCCGCCTTTCTGGAATTGAAATAGAGTCATGGAGATCTACACCACTGATCAGACCCTTTCATCCAACTCTTCCACATTGACCAGATATCCTAAATTAATCTAGTCCCATTTGCCAGCATTTGGCCCATATCCCTTTAAACCCTTCCTATTCACATCCCAATCCAGATGCCTTTCAAATGTGAAAATTACACCAGCCTCCATCACTTCATCTGGCAACTCACCTCATGCACACAACACCTTCTGCATGGAAAATTTCCCCCTTTGGTCCCTTTTAAATCTTTCCCTTTTCACCTTAAACCTATGCTCTCTAATTTTGGACCCCCAAACTCTGGAGAAAAGACATTGACTATTTACCTTATCCATGCCTGTCATAATTGTATATACTTCCATAAGGTCATCCCTCAGCCTCTGATGCTCCAAGGAATATAGCCCCAGCCTATTTAGCCTCTCCCTACAGCTCAAATCCTCCAATCCTGGCAACATCCTTGTAAATCATTTCTGATCTTTCCTACAGCACAGAGACCAGAATTGAATGCTGTATTCCATAAGTGGCCTAGGTAATGTCCTGTACAGGTGCAACATGACCTCCCAACTCCTATACTCAATACAGTAAAGGCAGGTACCTAACGCCTTTTTCACTACCCTGTCTACTTGCAAATCTACTTTCAAGGATCAATGAACTTGCACTCCAAGGTCTCTTTGTTTGGCAACATTCCCCAGCTCTTTACCATTAAATGTACAAGTTGTAACCTGATTTGCCATACCAAAATGTAGCACCTCACACTTTTGTCTAAATTAAACTCCATTGGCCACTCGTCATCTCATGGGATTGAGGACCCGTTGTGGTTACCTTCTTCATTGTCCACTCTACCACCAATTTTGGTGTCATCTGCAAACTTACTAACCATACCTCCTACATTAACATCCAAATCATTTATATAAATGACAAAAAGCAGTGGACCCAGCACTGACCCATGCAGCATGCCACTGGTCACAGGCCTCCAGTCAGAAAAACAACCCCGCACCACCACCTTTACCTCTTACCTTCAAGGCAGTTTTGTATCAATAACACAGTGTGGAGCTGGAGGATCACAGCAGGCCAGGCAACTTCAGAGGAGGAGGAAAACTGATTTGGAACCCTTCTTCTGAAGAAGAGTCCTGATCTGAAATGTCAGCTTTCCTGCTCCTCTGATGCTGCCTAGCCTGCTGTGTTCCTCCAGCTCCACACTGTGTTATCTCTGACTCCATCATTGGTAGTTCTTATTATCTCTGGTTTTTGTATTGAAGTGGCTAGTTCTCCCTGCATTCCATGTGATCTAACCTTGTTAATCAGTGTACAATACAGAACCTTGTCGATTGCCTTACTGGAGTCCATATAGACAATGTCCACCACTGTGCCTTCATCAATTCTCTTTGTCACTTCTTCAAAAAAACTCAATCAATTCAGCAAGTCACGATTTCCAACATGTAAAAGCTATGTTGATTATACCTAATCAGTCCTTGCCTTTGCAAATACATGTAAATCCTGTCCCTGAGAATCCCCTCCAACAACTTACCCATTGCTGATTGTCAGGGACACTGGTCTATAGTTCCTTGGCTTTTATTTACCATCTTCCTTAAATAATGGTACCACATTAGCCAAGCTCCAGTCTTCTGCTCCTCTCCCATGGCTATCGATGATACAAATATCTCAGCAAGAGGCCAAGTAATCACTTCCCTAGCTTTCCCACACAGTTCTAAGGTACACCTGATCCGGTCCCTGGGATTTATCCACTTTCATATTTTATGATGTCCAGCACCTCCTCCTCTATAATATGGACACTTTTCAAGATATCACTATTTATTTCCCTAAATTCTTTAGCTTCCATATCCTCTCCATGGTAAACACTGATGCAAAATACTCATTTAGTATCTCCCCCATCTCCTGCGGTTCCACACATAGGTGGCCTTGCTGATCTTTAAGGGGCCCTATTCTCTCCGTTGTTACTCCTTTGTCCTTAATGTATTTGTAAAAACCTTTTGGATTCTCCTTAACCCTACTTGCCAAAGCTATATCTCATGGACCCCGTTTGCCCGCCCGATTTCCCTCTTAAGTATACTTCTATTGCCCTTATACTCGTCGAGGGATTCACTCGATCCCTGCTGCCTATATCTTACATATGCTTCCTTCATTAGATTATCCTAATCAAGCCTGTAGAGTCAGGATATGTCCTGTCACTGTGTTCTCGACTGAACAGGCAAGATGTGGGCTATGCTGTCAGAAACCTGCTGCCAAAATGAATGGATTTCAATAGCTATAGTGGCAGATACTGTTAGTTACAGCAATTGAAATTTCAGCCTGTAACTTTGTGCAGGACTTTGAGTGTTGCGTGAGTCATTATTGTTTTGATATTGCAGTACTAGCTGTGGTTGGAATAAAGACACATTTATAATAAATTTTAAATTATAGAGATGTCTATCATTATGACAGGCGTAGACAAGGTAGACAGGAAAGAAACTTTTTCCTTTGTGGAGAGATTAATGACTAAAGATCTTAGATTTAAGTGATTGGGCAGGAGGTTTAGAAGGGCCATGAGGGAAAAATGTTTTCATTTAGAGGGTGATGGGAATCCGGGTGGTAGAGTGGCCTCATGTCTCTGCCTCTGAGCCAGGAGGTATGGGTTCAAATTCTACCTGCTCCAGGGGTGTGCGTTTGAACAAGTTGATAAGTAAATATCTGAAACTAACGGATCGATAACTATGTACAGTAACAAGTAAATGTGCACTGTCAGATAGATGCTGGTGCTATGTGCAACAGCGTGAGCTTTGCAGACATGTGTAAAGTGCTCAGTATAGTGACCTGACAACAATGTCATTGAAGGTAAAGATGAAGTTATATGATAGAATGGTGCTCACTTCTAAAAGACAAACTAAGCTGAGGGACTGAAACAATAGGAAAAAAGAAGATCTACAGTTCAGATAAAAGAAGCTAAGCAAACTGGCCTCACCTCAACGTCAAGTCAAAAACTTAGATGGATGCCCCTCCGTGCACTAGCAAAGATTTACAATGCTTTTCATAGCACTTAGTCATTTTCCACAGAACAGATCCTGACAAATGACAAAAATTGTTTTTAACAGTGCTTGGCTGTCGTCCCCATGAATGTCATCCTGAAGATGACAAGATAATTTTTGGGACCAACTCAGCATTTGCTGAGATCTTTCAGCCGGCCCAATGTCTAGCTTGAAAGGCAAGATAGAATAACTTTGAAAGATGGGAGTAAAGAAGAAAGTGAAAACTTCTACAGTTTGGATTAGCAGCCATGGTAGCAATCCTCAAAAGCTTAGACAGTTCTCTAGAATCAAAGGACCTTCCTAAAGCTTTGAAGTTATCCCCCTCCAAGCCATGGAAGAAACCTTACTGCAACCTACAAAGGCAAAGGTCTCCATTTCTTAGGTATGAAGGATGGATACTGGGAAATGAATTTCGATTAAACCAGCAGTTTTCTAAACACACAATGGGTGCATCTATGGACAGAAATCGTTGTAAATGTCCTTTCATTGTTTTAGAAGAGCATCTATGCAAATAGCACAAAATAATCAATGATCTTCCAGAGTGTAATGGATTGTGAATGAAATGATAATCTGTGGTTATGAAGGTACAATAGAAAACAAGGTATAGTAGACCATAGAACTGACGACAACTGAGGGAAAGTACACAGGGATTCAAAGTTGAAGTGACCAACAAACATGAAGGTGGTGCATCAATTTGTTGGATTTATGAAGTATCCATCAAAGGCCTTTACCAATTTGCAAACTTCCATATATGAACCTCTACACAAGCTGACTGCAAAGAATATTCGGTGGTACCTCTCCAGAACTTTTCTTCATCTTCTCGGAGATAATTTTCATTTTGCTCATACACTTCTCACAATGACTGTCTGTCTGAAAAAGAAAGAAATTTTTGTTTGCGATGAATATCAACCCATTTTGTTTGCAACATACTCATTACATAAATTATCAAAAGCACTTTGATTATTCATCACTTTCCTCAGAATGCTACGAACAAAAGGTAGCTCTTTTGATAGTGAGTGCCGGTGAGCAATTTGACTGCCTTGGTATCACAATCTGAACATGCATATAAAATAAAGAAGGAGGAAAGTACTCCTCTGCAATACCACAACATTTTGGTGTCCTTAAATGGTTTTAAAACAAAAGGGTTACCTTTTGTAGTGCAGTCACTGTTAAGTCCCACATCCTGCAGGCTAACTGGAATGCTGTAAGTGTGTAAAACATTTGCTCGACCGCACCTAGACTCGTGTTTGCAGTCTGAAATCCACATTATAGGAGGGATGTGATAGCACTGCAAAGAGTGCAAAAAAGTAGATTTACTAGGATATTGCCTGGGCTGCAGAGTTTTAGTTATGAACAGAGATTGGATAGACTAAGATTGTTTTCTTTGGAGCAGAGGAGACTGTGAGAGAACATTGTTGAGATGTTAAAATTGTGACAGGTATAGGCAGGGTAGAGAGGAAAGGAACTTTTCTCCTTTGTGGAGAGATCAATGACCATGGGCATAGATTTAAGGGAAGGAGCAGAAGGTTTAGAGGAGTTGTGAGGAAAAGCTTTTTCACCCAAAGGGTGGTGGGGAATCTGGAATTCACCGCCTGTAAGGGTGGTGGTTTTCTGAAACCTCAACATTTAAGTAGTATTTGGATGTGTACAAGGCTTATAAGCCATGGGCCAGGTGTTAAGAAACTGGATGAGAATGGTTAGGTGGTTGCTTTTGACCAGCACATATGTGATGAACCAAAGGGCCTTTTTCTGTGCTGTAGATCTATATAACACTAAGTCTGTAGCTCCTCTTCTCATTGGGACGGAGGACAGTTGGGATAGAGACTGAGATGGTGGTGCATGCAGGACTGTCAGGGCTGGGCTAAGGTCAGTCAGAGCAGCGCTGAGGACAGTGAGCATTGAGGTCTGTCAGAGAGGGACTGAGGTCCTTCAGAGAGGGACTGAGGTACAGTAAAAAGTGACTTAGGCTTGGCTGCACATGAACCGTGTCGAGAGACTGAGTGAATGTTAATGTGTCTGGAGGGAGATAGAGAATAAAGTATTTACTTTTGGCGTTGGAGTTTGTTAGGAACAGAGAGCAAGAGCGGGAAAACTGATCTGGGTAAGTAGTGGGACAGGTTATTTCATTGGTTCCTAGATTATTGTTTGTAGTTGGTAAGGATCACAATGGCAGGAGAACTTGACCCCATGGAATGCTCCTCCTCCAAAATGTGGCAAACCAGGGACACTTTCAGAGTCCATGGCGACCAAGTATGCAGGAAGTGTGTTCAGTCGGATGGACTCACGATGGAGCATCCATGAGGTTGAGAATGCATTAATGCGTTGGTCACACCACTAGTAAGGGCTTCACAGAATGAAACGTATTGGGTAACCAGTGGGAAGACTAGTGAGCGTGGCCAGGTAATGCATGATTTCCCTGTGGCCATCCCCCTCTCAAACAGATCTACCATGTTGGACACTGCTGGGGGCCTCTCAGGGGAAAGCAACAGCAGCATCCGGACCAGTGATATCCTCTGCTGCAGCAGGGAGGGTTGAATCATTTGGCAAGCAGTTGTGATAGGGAATTCTACAGTCAGGGGCACTGGCATTTCCGTGGCCTCAAAAGAGAGTCTAGGATGGTGTGTTGCCCCCCTGGTATCAGGGTAAAGGATGTTGGAGTGGGCACAGGATATTTTGAAGTGGCATGGTAAGCAGCCAGAGGTCGTGGTCTATATTGGTACCAGTGACATAGGCTGAAAAGAGATGAGGTCCTGCAAAGAGAATTTAGGGAGTTAGGTAGGAAGTTGAAAAGCTGGACTTCTAAGGTTGTAATCTTGGGAGTACTCCATGTGTCACATGCTAGTGAGGTCAGAAATTGGAAGATAATACAGTTGAATGCAAGGTTAAGGAGCTGGTGTAGAAGGGACAGCTTTAGATATCTGGATCATTAGAATCTCTTCCATGACAGATGGGACCTGTACATGAAGGACAGGTTGTACTTAAACTGGAATGGCAGCAATATCCTGGCAGGGAGGTTTGCTGGTGCCAATTGGGAGGGATTAAACTAGTGTGGCAAGGGGTGGGAGTAAGAGCAATAAGTGGGCATGTGAAGTGTTTGACTCCAAAAGAGGGGCTAATTCAAGTAAGTCCAGGAGGAAGAATGGGCAGATGAATGAATACGGAGGGACTGGCAGTTTGAAGTGTATTTATTTTAATGCAACGAATATGCAGGATGTATGGGATCCATAGTGACTTGGCCACATGGATACAGAATGGGCTTGCCCATAGAAGGCAGAGAGTAGTGGTGGGAAGTGTGTTTTTCAGGCTTGAGATTCATGACTAGTGGTGTTCTGTAGGGATCTGTACTGGGACCTCTGTTGTCTGTGATATAAATAAATGACTTGGATGAAAATATGGATGGATGGGTTAGTAAGTTTGCAGATGATGCAAAGGTCAGCGGAGTTATGGATAATGTAGAAGGTTGTCAAATGATACAGCAGAATATAGATCAGTTGCAGATATGGGTGGAGAAATGACAGATGGAATTTAATCTGGGTAAGTGTGAGGTGCTGCACTTTGGGAGACCAAATGGTAGGGAAATGTATACAGGACCCTGAACATTATTGATGTACAGAGGGATCTTGGTGTTTATGTCCATAACTCTCTGAAAGTGACCATGCCAGTAGACAGGGTGGTAAAGAAGGCATATGGTGTGTTTGCCTTTATTGGTTAGGAATTAAGTACCAGAGTCAGGGTGGCATGTTGTAGCTTAATAAGACTTTGGTTGGGCCACACTTAGAGTATTGCATTCAGTTCACATTGCAAGAAGGATGTGGAGGATTTGGAGATGGTGCAGAAGATGTTTACTAGGATGCTGCCTTGATTAGAGGGCATGAGCTAGGAGAGGCTGAACAAACTAGGGTTGTTTCCTTTGGAGTGGTGGAAGCTGCGGGGAGACTTGATAGTAGTTTATAAAATTGTGAGATGCATAGATAGGGTTGACGGTCAGAATCGAAATGTCTGAAACTAGGGGGTGTGCATTTAAGGTGAGAAGGGGAAAGTTCAAAGGAGATGTGAGGGGCAAGTTGTTTTACACAAAGCGTGGCAAGAGTCTGGAACACGCTGCCAGGGGTGGTGGTGGAGGCAGATATGACAAATGTGTTTAAGGGGCTTTTAGATAAGCACATGAATATGCAAGGAATGGAAGGATATGGACAAAGGGCAGGCAAAAGGGATAGTTTCATTTGTTGTCATGTTCGGCACATCATTGTGGTCCGAAGAGCCCATTCCTGTGCTGTTATGTTCTATGTTCAGTATCGCAGTTAAGGCAGACAATTTAGAGTATGGATTAGTACATGGGTATACGATGTGGTAGCTATGACAGAAACCTTGATGAAGGAAGGGCAGGTTTGGCAACTCAACATTCCAGAGTTTGGATGTTTCAGACTAGATAGAGACGGATATAAAAGGGGTGGAGCAGTTGTATTACTGATAAGGAGAATGTCACAGTTGTACTAAGAAAGGATATCTTGGCTCGTCCAACGAGGCAACATGCGTAAAATTTAGGAGTAAGAAAATATGCAATCATTATGATACGTTTAGTCTCTATGCCTCCCAACAGCCAGTGGGAATTACAGGAACAGATATGTTAGTAGATCATTGGATGATGTAAAAACAACAGGGGTTGTGGCAGTAGATGATTTTAATATCCCCAATATTGACTGGGACTCCCTTAGAGCCAGGGGCTTAGATGGGGCAGAACTTGTTAGATATATCCAGGAGGAACTCTTGCAACAACATGTAGGCAATCTAACTGGGGAGGGGGTTGTACAAGACCTTGTACTAGGGAATGCACCTGGTCAGGTGATCAAGGTTTCAGTGGGGGAACATTTTGGAACAGTGATCATTAATCGGTAAAAATGGAAAAGGATAACACTGGACCTCAGGTGAAAGTGCCAAACTTGGGGAAGACTAATTACAACTGCGTCAGGCAGAAACTGGAAAAAAAGTTGGATTGGAGGTAGTTTGAATGTAATTGCATGGAATCCAAAGTGAGTTACAAAGTTAAATACAAAATTGCCGGATCGCCAGTGTGTGTGTGTGCATGTCTGTGTGCGCCTGCGTGCGTGCGTGGGGCGTTTCTGACTGGAAGTCTGTGACCAGTGGTGTTCTGCAAGATCAATGCTGGAATCTCTGCTGTTAGTAATATATAAAAATGAGTTGGATAAAAATATCGGTGGTCTGATTGGTAAGTTTGCAGGTGACATGAAAATTGGTAGCGTTGTGGATAATGAGGATGTCTATGAAAGGATACAGAAAGATAAAGATCAGCTGGTAAGTTGGGCAGAGAAAGGGAAGGTGAAGTTTAATCTGGACATGTGTGAGGTGATGTATTTTGGGACATCAATGCAAGAGTAAAGAACAGTAAGTGGCCAGACCCTCCAGAGAACTGATACACAGAAGGATCTTAGGTCCAAATCTACAGCTCCCTTAAAGTGGTAACACAAGCGGATAAGGTGGTAAAGAGGCATACCCATGCTTGCCTTAATTGGCCAGGGCATTGAATATAAAAGTTGGAAAGTCACATTGCAACTGTATAAGACTTTGCTGAGACCATATTTGGAGTACTGTACATATTCTGGTCACCGCACTAGAACATAGAACAGCACAGTACAGGCCCTTTGGCCCAAGATGTGCTGAACTTTTACACTAATCCTAAGGTCTATTTAACCTCCACCCCAACCTTATACTATCCTCCATATGCCTATCTAATAGCCACTCAAATGCCCCTAATGAGGCCAATTCCACTGCCATCTCTGGCAATGCATTCCATGTCCCGACCACTCTGAGTAAAGAAACTACCTCTGACATCTCCCCTATATCTACCTCCACTCACTTTAAAATTATGCCCCATCGTAATAGCTACCTCCACCCTAGGAAAAAGTCTCTGGTTGTCTACTCTATCTAGACCTCTGATCATTTTGTACACCTCTATCAAGTCACCTCTCATCCTTCGTCATTCTAAAGAGAAAAGCCCTAGCTGGTAAATCTCCTCTGCACCTTTTCCAACGCTTCCACATCTTTCCTGCAATGAGGCGACCAGAACTGGACACAATACTCCAGATGTGGCCGAACCAGGCTTTTGTATAGCTGGAGCATAACTTCACGGCTCTTGAACTCAATCCCTCTATTAATGAAAGTTAACACACCATACGCCTTCTTAACAACTCTATCCACCTGGGTGGCAGCTTTCAGGGAACTGTGGACATGAACCCCAAGATCCCTCTGCTCCTCCACACCGCCAAGAATCTTTCCGTTAACCCTGTATTCTGCTTTCAAGTTTGTCCTTCCAAAATGAATCACCTCACACTTTTCAGGGTTAAACTCCATCTGCCACTTCTCAGCCCAGCTCTGCATCCTATCAATGTCCCTTTGTAACCTAGAACAGCCCTCTGCACTATCCACAACTCGAACCACCTTCGTATCGTCCACGAACTTACTAATCCACCCTTCCACTCCTTCATCCAAATCGTTTACAAAAATCACAAATAGAAGAGGACCCAGAACAGATCCTTGTGGTACACCACTTGTAACTGAGCACTATGTTGAATATTTTCCGTTCACTACCACTCTTTGTCTTCTAAGGGTCAGCCAATTTTGAATCCAATCTGCCACATTTCCCCCTATCCCATGCCTCCTTACCTTCTGCATGAGCCTACCATGGGGAACCTTATCAAACGCCTTACTTAAATCCATGTATACTACACCCACTGCTCAACCTGCTAGTTGACCCCAAGGGTTTCGAATAAAGTATTCCTGACCAATATCTCACTTACTGAAACATAGGATAAAATTATGATATGGTCTCTCTTCCCTAAAACAAGGAGCTTCATTTTGTTTGGTACACAGTTCATTCTCTTGCTCTTGTTTGGCAGGGATGTTAACTTGATGTTACTTACCACTTTAGGCTGGCTCCATTCATTATTCACACATTCTTGCAACACATTGCACTTTGAGGCTGTCAACAGGTTCTCACACTTGTTGCTGACCTGAGTGCAGTAATCGCTCTTCGGTTCAAAACTGGCCAGAGCTGACAGACAAAAACAGAGAGTTACTCCCATCGCCCAATGCGAGTTCTAATATCAATTCACTCCCATTCCCAATTCAATTTCGTTCACTCCCACTTCAAACCCATTGACTTCAGAGGTAAAATCAAATCAGTAGTCTCAAACTGGAATCACTAGACAACAATAATGAGCAGGAGCTGCTCTTTGGTTTTTCCCACCTTAGCCCTTGGATTTGGATGCCTGTGTCCATATTCATGTTGACTGTTGGTGATGGATCTGAACGAGAAACCTTATTTCATTTTCCCTCCTGATGCTGCCTGGATTGATTTGCGCTTCTAGCATTTGCTACTTGCTGCCATAATTAAATAAATGCCAAATAAATATCTCAAAACAGATTGAGGGTCTAATCTTCTTGCCTGTAGGGCCTGAATCCTTCATGGTAACTTCAGCCAGTGTGGGAATTTGTTACTGCATTAAACCAGCCAGCCAGCCAACTCAACCCCAAAGACAGTTGGTCAATGGATGTGCAAAATGTAAAAATACAGTGAATGCTGGAAACCTGCATTAAAAGTAAACACACTGTTAAATTGATTAACATAAGTAAATATTCTGACACTCGAGAACAGCAGGACAAATTAATGAGTAGAAGATTTTTCCTAGAGGCAAGACCCACAGTCCTGCTTACCTCCAGGAGCCCCAAATTGCAGATGCTCACTCAGTGATGTAGCTGCGGTCAGGTACAGATAAAACAAAAAGCTGGGTTAGTGCATACTGTTTGCTGCTTCTAAGTGTTCGCAGTACCAGCATGTTAAAATTAAGAGGGCTTCCTTTATTTCAAATAGCGCAAAATGAAAAGGAAGCATGTACTAGAAAGTTCAGCTAAACTAGAATCAGGTAGCCATAAGATTGTTGGAGAGTATTTGCCTTGAAACATTGCTCAGGCCTTTTCTTGAGAGTGAATGACTTCCTTGCCAATCTGAAGATTGCTGGCTTCCCCCTTCCACATCAGAGGACAACTTTCACTCATGAACTTCTTCATTTTGCATAAGATTGTGGAAGGCTTCATACAACATGATACGTGACAATCTCTCCGGGATGTACCGACTGTGTGTTCCGAACATTCCAAACTTATTTTGCAGAAGCCCTCGTGGTCTGCTTGGCTTTGGTGGAAGATTGTGTTACATTGCTCTTCTCCTTGGCCTCAGTGAGAATTCCCAACAGATGTTATCAGCTCTTGTTACCCCAGTGGACAGCCCTGTATGCAGAGAGAAACCCACAAAAAATTCCAGGCATCTGAGAGTGCTACAAAATGTAGGTATTCTGACATTTCCTGGACATTGTGTTCATACCTAGAATTTTGGGTGATGTGGTTACAGATAGACAATCTGCACATTTAGAGGATTGAACCTTTTCTGATTGACAAAGACACCTAAATGTTGTCAAAGTGCTCCGAAATCAATGCAGATGCATTTGATGACATCTTTGACACGTTGATAAAAATCTGCTATGAGATCAAAGCTGACTGCCATGCTTGCCTGACTCCCTACATCCACAGGGAAGCACACAAGTCAATGCACTTCAGTGAAGTGATTTCCTGGATATTTTTACGACCAGATGCTTCTATAAGTTGCAGAGATCCTGGTGGTTCTCTGAAGTGATCCTGCTGCAAAAGAAAAGCTCAAAGCCACTGTTACTTGTAAGGCACGGGGATGGGAAAACCTCCCATATTACAGTCACATGTTGTGATGACAGCTAGCTGTCTTAAACATTCTGTTTTGTTCTGAGAGCTGTACAAAAGTAAAACACTTCCAACTGAGTGAAGTAGAAATTCAGAAACAGCAACACAGTCTCAGGTTCTTTGTGGAGTTAGTATGTGTTAGCAAAGACATTGGAGGAATACTATTTCTGGTCTCTCTACCTTCCCATAACATTGGCAACTATCTTATGAATTCCTGGCCCATGTGTAATTATTAGCAGTACACAGAATACCATCTTGTATGAACTCTGAATTGAATGAATGTGGAAAAGTAAGCCCACAGCTCAGAATCCAAGTATGATTATCACCTTCTGAAGAACCTAAGAATGCCAAAAAAGTCAGGAAAAGAATCAAACTTAATATGGATTCCCAGATCATTCAAGAGCACTGTGCACATAGAGCTGGTTTATCAAATTATCATGCTTGTAATGTTACAGCTGGGTGAAGAATTGTTAACTTCGTGTTTGAGGGGAGATTTTGGCAGCCTAGGTTTCACATTTCAGATTTGTCCTAGTGCTGAGGAAATGATGGATAGGTAAGAGAATATGGACAGACAGCCCACCTCAGTATTCACCAAATTAAGATGAAACACATCCATGCCGCTGAGGACACAAAGTGGGAATATTTGTGATCACAACCTGTAGAGCAATAGCACAATGGGATAACTTACATTTCTATGCAATATGAAGTGACAAAATAAAAACCAAAAGAATCACAGATGCTGTAAATCTGAAACACAGAAATTGCTGGAATAACTCATCAGGTCTGGCAGCATGTGAAAAGAGAAATCAGAGCTGGGAAAATGTCGCAAAGTTGGTAAGGAGTAAACAATAGTTGATTGGGGATATAGCCCAAAGAGAAAGAAGAGCAGGTGGACAGAAAAAGGAGTGGATAAGGACCTGGCTAGGAGAGTGAATAGTTGTTAATGGAGACTGTTAGTGGTTAACAATGGGATGTGTGTAGCAGCAGAGAATATGATCACAAGGCCTTTTGTTTTGGTTAGGGGTTAGGACATCGTAGAGTTCAAGTCTCAAAGTTATTAAACTCGATATTGAGTTCAGAAGGCTGGAAAATTTACTTGTGTTCCTGGGTGGCTTCAAAGCACAAGAGATTAAACTTGAGTTGGAATCGACATAGGGTGAGTCTGAACCAGAGGCAGTCACTGAGGCATGTGACAAAAACAAATGTTTCTGGAAAAACTCAGCAGGTCAGGCAGCATCTGAAGAAAAATCACAAGTAACGTTTCAGGTCCGGTGACCTGTCCTCAGTTTTTCTTCCCGATTTACAGCATCCGCAATTCTTTCGGTTTATACTGAGGAATGTGATGTGGCTGTGGAAATGAGTTTTAGCAAATACCTGGTCACACACCAGGAGCAACAGTGGAATTAATGCCGGTGGACAAAAAAAAACAAGATTGGAATGGAAATCCCGTTGGAGAGAGGAGCAGAACTTCAACAAGGTGGGCATGCCTAGAAGAGAAGTGGCAGTAAGTTAAATACTGAATAAAAACCAAAAGAACTGCGATGCTGTGAAGTGATAAATGCTGAATGTCAGTGCGTTCCCTGGGTCTCTGTCAATGCACTAGAGAGAAAACATTTTACAAAGCGGCCAACATCTCACCTGGCGAGAAGCAGAAAAGCGCAAGGAACACAAAGAGAGCCATCACTGCTTTCGGACTGACTGTCTGAACCACGCTGACTCTGACTGTTATATAGCTGGAATGACCTGGGTAAAGACTTCACTATTCAATTAGAGAATAGTGATGACAGCAAAACAAGAGAGGTTCAACCAATAGACATCCATCTCTTGAGCTAATCTCACTCCCACCCCTGCAGTCTTACTCAAACCAATAGAATTCTTGGGGTCTGTCAGTTCATGAAGTGGTGCCACTTTTATGTCATTCCATGCGAATTAAACATTAATGACCTCACAAAGCCACTTTAAGTTCACAACTTGTTCTCTTTTAAATGACTGATTTATTGAAGGAACCTTTACAAGTAGTCTACAATGGTTAATTAAAAATCTCGAGGTTTGAATTATTTGTGACTCAGACAATGTTTCTGCATCCAGGCCACGCAACTCACATTTTGTCCTTAAAATAAGCACTGTAGTTGTTGACATAGCAGCATCTATGGAAGATATTTTATCATATCCTTGATCTGAATTTATTCTCAGGAGGTACAGATAGATTTTGGAGGGTATGCCTTAAAAAGGTTATTTTTTTGCCGACTGTGCATTCATCGGACACATGGTTCAGAGCGCAGAATTCTCAACTGAAAGTAGCAAGGCTGTCGGTTCAAGTTTACTTTTCAAGAGTTTGTAGAGAAATGCAAATCTCTGCCTTGGTACTGTACTGCTTACTGGATTCTCAAAAATGATGACATGAGGCCCCTATCAGCCGTCTCAGTGGGCAGGCTGTAAAAGATCTTCCGTCGCTATTTTGAAATAGAGCATTTGAGTTAACCTTATGGTCATTGAGTCAGTTCTCTCCAAAACAATCCAGTCAGTTTCCTTCTGCTTTTTCATCATCTTAGAAATTCAAGTTTCACATATTCCCGTGGCCGTCCAATTACCTTTTGAAATAATTTGATTGTTGAGCCATAGAAATTGACACCACGATGCCCATCCAGTCTGCGGTGGTCAAAAGTATCCACCTAACCATTCCTAACTATTCCAATATCTTAGCATCGCAAGTGTACACCTAAATACTTCTTTGATGTTTTGCCTTGTCCACCCTTACAGGCAGTGAGTTATAAAGATGTGCAGGCTAGGTGGATTGGTCATGCTAAATTGCTCATAGTGTTCAGGGATGTGTAGATTAGGTGGGTTATAGAGGAATGGTTCTGGGTGGAATGCTCTGAGGGTTGGCGTGGACTTGTTGTGTCGAAGGGCCTGTTTCCACACTGTAGGGATTCTATAATTCTATGATTCTATGAAATAATCACCAGCCGCTGTGTGATTCTTTTTCTTCATATCTCCTCAATCCTCCTGCCCTTACCTTAATTCTGTATCCCCAGCCACTGACCCTTTCACCAAGGGGGAAGAAGTTCCTTGCTGTCTACCCAATCTATGCCCCTCATAATTTTATACTTCTCAATCATGTCCCCCCTCAATCTCCTCTGCTCCAAGAAATTAACTCGAATTCTATCCAATATCTCGACATAAATTAAATTTCAGCCAGGCAACATTCTGGTAAACCTTCTCTGCACCCTCACCAGTGCAGTCACATCTGTCCTGTAATGTGAATTCCAGAACTGCACGCAATACACTCATTGTGGCCTAAATAACATTCTAGACAGTTTCAGGAGACCATGGTTTTCCACCCTCAAGTTCTGTCACTAGCTACCCAAGAGTATGATAGAATATCATTTCACTGTCCACGAACAGTTGGGGAATCAAGGGATCTATGGAAAGAGCTGGAAAGTGGATGTGAAGAATGTTAAATCAGCCAAAATCCTATTGAATAGCAGAACAGGCCTATTCCTGTTCTTATTTCTTACTGCCTTATGGAATAGAAGTAATTTTCAGGATTGACAGCAGAAAATCTTGGAGTTGGGGGGACAAAATTGGACAAATACGTATGTGGTGGAATGAAAGACTTCCATATTTCCATTGAACTTACTTGATCATCCTATGGGATATCAGAGATAAGTTATGAAGGTGCGAATGATGCATTGGTGAAGATTCAAATGGTGTTTGATCGAATGTCACCGAATGCTCTTGAGCAAAAGCAAAACCCATGGAATTGAGGGGACAATGGCAGCCTGGAGCCAAAACTGTCAACAGAGTCAGAAATCAGAGAGTGATGGTGAACTGTTGGTGTTCACATTGGAGAGCAGTGTACAGTGGTGTACCACAGGGGCTGATGTTAATTCTTTGCATTGTGATGATGAGTAGCGCAGAGGAAAGGGTTAACTGTGCGGTATCATGATGATGTCATGTCATATAGCACTTCGATCAAAAGGAAGAAGGTCTGAGAGAAACCACTTCAGCTAGGCCTATGAGCAGAGTTTATGGTGAAGAAATGTTCTGAGCTTGCACTTGTATTGTGTTCAGTCCCCCTCATTCTCAAACTCACAGATGTTTTTGGAAAAATTGATATAACTAGGACTAGAGTGTACTTTCAAAGTTTCCAAATGGTGTAAAAATTGCAAAAATTAAGGAGAACAGTTAACTGGGTTTAAACACAGGCAAGTGGGGCTAATTTAGTTTGAGATTATGGTCAACAAGGACTGGTTAGACTGAAGGGTCTGTTTCCATGCTGTATGACTCTAAGTTTTTGAAGGTGGTAGGAAAGGCAACAAGGCTTCCTGGATGAAGAAATATCAACATGGTGCCAGATTTACATAAAACCCAAGATGGACCAATCCTTGATTCTGGAAATGTGCATCTATCTCTTCATTTTTGTCTCAGACTGCTGTGAGTGCTTGAGGATGGGTTGAGGGATTCCTGATTCAATATGAACCCATTTGCAGGCCTTGATGAACTCACAAACAGAGGCATCTATGCTTCCTCTGCTAAAATAAATGTTAGTTAATGGTGTCATTCTACATGTTCTACCCAGATACAAACCTGGAAAACATTTAGGTGGAATTGGAACCATTGCATTGTAAGTGCTCACTGTTCATGTCTGGAACATTTTCATCCTGTGAGAGCTGGCATATTAAATGTACTTAGTGTACCTTTCATTTACACATTAACCATGATCATATCCACTACTCACTTCCAATGTTGCCAATCCATAGCATGACAGCATGTTCCTGTTTTGCTAGAACATACAGTCATAGAGTCACAGACCCTACAGCGTGGAATCAGACCCTTCAGTCCAATCAGTCCATGCCAACTATAACCTCAAACTAAATTAGTCCCACCTGCCTGCGCTTGGCCCATATCCCTCCAAATGTTTCTTATTCATGTAATTATCCAAACGTTTTATAAACATTGTAGCTATGACTGCATCCACCACTTCCTCTGAAAGTTCATTCCACGCCACTAGCCCCTCTTGTCTTTCATAAATCTTTCCCTTCTCAGTTTAAAAATATGCCCCCTTGTCTTGAAATCCCCACTATATGGAAAAGACACCTTTGCCATTCACCTTATCTGTACGCCTCATGATCTTATAAACCTTTACAAGGTCACCTCTCAATCTCCTAAGCTGCAGTAAAAAAAGTTCCACCCTATCCAGCTTTTACTCGTAAGTCAAATACTCAATTCCCCGCAAAATCCTGGTCACCCTCTTCTGCACCCTCTCCAGCTTAATCATTCCTATAACAGGATTTATCAGAATTGAACACAATACTTCCAGAAGAAGCCTCACCAACGTAACATCCCAACTCCTTTACTCAAATGTTTGAGCAATAAAGGCAAGCATGCTAAATGTCTTCTTAACTACCCTTCTGTATGTGAGACAAAATTCAAAAAATTATGCATCTGAACCCCTAGGTCTCTCTGTTCTATTACACTACCCAAGGCACTACTTTTAATTATATAGGTTCTCCCCTTGTTTGTTTTACCAAAATGTAATATCTCACATTTATCCAAATTAAACTCCATCTGCCATTCTTCGGTTCATTGACCCAATTGATCAATTTTTTAAATAATCTTAGATATATTTCTTCGTTGTTCACTATATCATTAATGTTGGTGTCATCCGCAAACTTACTAACCATGCCTTTTATATTGTCATCCAAAACATTTATATCAATGACAAACAAAAGCGGACAGGCATGAATGTGAACATCCTAATGTTCTGTTATTTTCCAACAAAACTGAGTGTTCCATTTTCAATTATGTGTCTTTTCCCATCACCATGTTTGTCCAGAGGCTAGCTGTTTGAAACTGAAATTGGAATAAATAGCTTTAAAGTAACGAACACTAAACCCTTTAGAATGAAGAATGCTAATGCTGAACATTGAAAAAAAATTCACATTCAGCTTCTAATGTTAATACCATACATTAGAATGTAAATTACGGGTCAACATTTGATCAGACAATTAGCAAAACACTGGACACAGTTTGGACCAATCTGAGTCATCATTTCCAGGAAATATCTGCTTATTTCCTCAACCCTGACCTCATAATCGTATAAGCTACATCGTTCCACTGTCCGCACCATCCACCCTACATTCTCTAGGAATCAGATTTTCTAATTTTGTACCAATTTATGTCCCATGCCACATTGTCCAAAATGAGACTGATGAAAATAGAATTTCTACCACTTGCAAACAGAGACAATATTTTGAAGAAAAGTCGTAGTGGATTTGGGACATTGACTCTGTTTCTGTCTCCACTGTTGCTGTCACAGACGCTGAGTTCCTCATGGCTGACATGATAACCACACCTTGGATTGAGACAAGTTCAGGATGGCAATATCGAATAAATAAACTGGCAGCACTGAAATTGCTATTTTAGCTGAAGATATTGAAACAAGACAACCGGATTACCACCAAGAAATGTGCATAGCCTGTTTGATTCACATGTGTATGATAAGTTGCAAATATTAGACATGAAAAGACCAACTACATCTTTTGAGCTTAGATGGACAATGGAGCTAAACTCAGGAATACACAATGAGCTATTTTAATTTACTGATTTGAGCAGCATAAGAAAAGAGAAGAGTAAAGATTCACAACAACAGAACCTGGAAGAATTTTTTTAATATCTCAATCTCTTTCTCTGTTCCTCAATATGTTGAAAGACAATACAAGTGAAAAAAGCAACTTGGGAAACTAACTATTTAGCATGAACTCAAACAGATCTACGAATCTGAACCAGAACAGGACCAACATCCTTGCAGATAGGTTTGTTAGTACTGTTGGGAGGAGTTTAAACTAGTTCAGCGGGGAAAGGGGATGCAGAGCATTGGTACATTAAAGACACAGCATAATATGATAAAGGAACCAAGGGAGAGGGAGTTTAACCAGATTGAGATTCAAAGGAGTAAGGCAAGGCTGGAAAGCCTTGAGTTTTAATGATGGGAGTATTACGGATATGACAGATGAGTTCAGGATGTGGATTGACATGTGGGATTGTGATGCTGTTGCCATCACAGAGATGTAGTTGAAGCAGGGGCAGGATTAACAATTCAATATTCTGGTGCAAAATCAGAAATTGCTTGAAAAACTCAGCAGGTCAGACAGCTTCTGTAGAAAGAAAACAGAGTTAATGTTTTTGGTCCAGAGACCTTTCTTCGGAATTGATTGTAGCTAGGAAATGGTTGGTATATATGCTCAGGAAGGGGTGGGGAAGGGGGAGGCAGTAAACAATAGATGGAGTTGGAGCTCAGAGAGAGAGAAAAACAGTTGGGCGGACAAAGCCGTGGGTTAAGGTTAGCCTGGGAGAACAAACAGCTGCCATTGGGGTCCTTTAGTGGCTGGCAATGGGTTGTTTGTGAAAGCAATCCATGTGATAACAAGGCCTGGTGTGTGGGGTGTTGGGGTAAGGACATGAGAGAAGGTGCTCAGGCCCTAAAATTGTTGAATTCAATATTGATTCCAGAAGGTTTCAAGTACCAAAAGGTTCCCAAGCGGAAGATGAGGTGTTGTTCTCCTAACTTATGCTGAGCTTCACTGGAGCATTGTAGCAAGCCTGAGCCAAGGATGTTGACCAGGGAACACAATGGTATGTTGAAATGGCAAAAAAAAAGCTCATAATTTTTTGCGGATAGAATATAGGTGTTCTACAAAAGGATTACCCAGTCTCTGCTTTGCCTCCTCAGTGTAGAGGAGACCATATTGCGGGCAGTGAATGCAGTATACAAGATTGAGTGATGTGCAGGTCAAAGGCTGCTGCACCTGGAAGCACAAGCTAAAAGAACAACATCTTATTTTCTGCTTGGGAATCTTGCAATCTTCTGGTCGAATTGCAGCTGGAACCTTTTGCTAATGGAACAAGATTGGATTGGGATAGAATCTGTTGCTCGTGAAATCGAGTTTGACGTCTTTTGAGAATAGGGCTGGAGTCTGTTGCTAGTGGAGAAGTTTGAAAGTTGGCCGGGTTTCTGGGGTAGCATTGAGGGTATGGCACTGGAGCCCATTTTTAGGAGAACGTACAAAGAGCTACCAGAAGCATCTTGCTAGCGAACAGAGTTGGAGTGGAACAGGAGGCTGATACTAGGGAACAGAGTTAGAGTGGGACAGGAGCCATTGCTAGGGAAACAGTTAGAGACAAGAAAACTGCAGATGCTGGAATCCAAAGCAGACAAACAGGAGGCTGCAAGAACACAACAAGATAGGCAGCATCTGGAGGAACGTTTCAGGTATTACCCTTCTTCAGGACTGGATGTGGGAGTAGCGGGAGCTGCAGATAAAGGGAGAGGGGAGGGTAGCAGAATGGTGGTGATAGGTGGATACCAGTAGTAGGTACAACTTGATTGGTCAATAGGAGGAATGAATCTGGTTGGTGGCTGGAAGGGAGGGTTGCTATGTGGAATGGAAGGGAGGAGGTGGGGCTGGAAAGGGAGCTGGGGGATGGGTGGGAAGGTTATTTGAAATTAGAGAACCTAGTCTGCGTTTGGTCTCACTGATGTAGAGAAGACCACACAGAGAGCACCGGATGCAGTAGACTAGGTTGGAGGAGATGCAGGCGAAAATGTGTCTCATCTGGAGGGACTGTTTAGGGCCCTGAATGGAGGTGGGGGAAGTGGTGTGTGGGCAGGGTTGCATCTTTTATGGTTACAGGGGAAGGTACTGGGGTGGGGTTGGAGTGGTTGGTGGGGAGTGTGGTATGAACTAAGGAGTGGCAAAAGGAATGGTCCTGCAGAAGGCAGAGAGGGGTGGGGAGTAGAGGATTTTCTGGGTGCTGGGATCTAATTAAAGTCGGCAGAAGTGTTTGAGGATGATACGTTGGATGTGGAGGCTGGTGTGGTGGAAAGTAAGGACAAAGGGAATCCTATCTTTGTTATGTTTAGAGCTGTGGAACGGGGAATAGAGGAGGAAGAGATCAGTTTGATGGGGCAAGAGCACGTGAAGATTATGGGTCGGCTAGAGTAGTTGGGCTTGTGGATCTTAGGGAACACATAGAATCGCCCAGAACATCTTCCACTCCCCATCCCTCTATGCCTTCCACAAGGACTGTTTTGCCGAGCATCTTTGCCTGGCCCAAATGGCCAGTCTAATCTCCCCGACACTGGCCATTTTAACTCTCCCACCTGCTCACCACCTACTCACCACCGTTGTGTCCATCCTCGGCCTCCTCTAGCGTCACAGTGAACCAGATCACAAATTTGAAGAACAACACCTTATCTTCTGCCTGGGCACCCTATAGTCCAGAGGGCTTAACATTGAGTTCTCTAATTTCAAATAACCTTCCCACCTATCCCCTGGCTCCCTTTCCAGCCCCACCTCTTCCTTTCCATTCCACTTACTGACTCTCCCTTCCAGCCACCAACCGGATTCATCCCTCCTATTGACCAACTAGGTTGTACCTACTACCAGTGTCCACCTATCACCGCCATTCCGCTAACTACCCCCTTTATCTACAGCTCCCTCTACCCCCACATCCAGCCCTGCAGAAGGGTAATACCCGAAACGTTGACTGCTCCTTTCCTCCAGATGCTGTCTGGTTTGCTGTGTTTTCCAGCCTCCTGTTTGTCTGCTAGGGAAACAGTGTTGGAGTGGGACAGCAGATTGTTGCTACGGGACAGAGTTGGAGTGAAACAGGAGCCTATTACTGGGAGAAGAGACTGTCAGTGGGGATGGAGCCTTTTGGCCTGGGAACAGAGTGGGATCCAGGACAACGAATGAATGGCTAAATGAATTAGATTTGTTGCCACAAGTACTCAAATGAGCACAAAGAAAAGTTTACATGTTGCCACTTACGGCGCCATCTTCAGCACAGATTCTTCAGCACAAGTTTCCAGAAAAAAAATAGAAAAGTAATGGAATAAGAAGTCCAGCATTACAGATGGTGGGAATACAGATAATGTTGTTAGTGGACTTAATTGTGAGTAGGACCTGAGTCAGTTGTGAAGGGAACACAATGAGAGTGGGGCTGGAGATTTGCTCGGAAAACAGAGTGGGAATGGGAGTGGGCCTGGAGCCTCTTGTTCAGAGAACAAAGTCTGCATTGATCTGGGAGATGTTTCTAGGAGAACAGATAGAAATGATGTTAGGGTCAGCAGCTGGGGGAACAGAGTGGGAATGCAACAGGACGTATTGCTCAGAGAACTGGGTGAGAGAGGGGAAAATGTTTGTTGCGAAACGAACAGAATTGGAGCAATCCCAGAGTCTGTTGCTCAGGGAAGAGTGACAGATGGGAGCAGAGACAGTTGCTAGGGAAACTGAATTGATTTGGGACTGGAATTTGTTGCTTCAGAAGCAGAGTGAGTGTTAAGCTGTGGTATGTTTCTTGGGGAACAGAGTGGGAGTGATGCTGGAGTTTATTGCACAGGGAACATGGTAGAAAATGCTGGAATCTGTTTTATAGGGAACAGAAAGGGAATTTTGCATGGGCACAGGGTGGCAGTGATGTAGGAGTCCTTTGCTCAGGTTACTGTGAGGGAGTTAAACTGGAGTCTGCTGCAATAGGAGCAAAATGGGAATGGGGCAGGAGACTGGTGTAGGGCAACAGATTGGGATTTTTGTCATTGCAAGTAGCAAGGGGAATAGCTTCAGAGATCATCTGGCAAGGAATGCTAGGGAACACAGTTGGGATGGGACTGCAGCCAATTCCTAGGGGTACAGAGTTGGAATGGGACGAGAGCCTGTTGAATGCGGAGGGTGATGAGTTAGAGGTTGTGGCACATGTTGGTACCAATGATATAGGCAAAGCGAGGAATGAGATCTTGCATCAAGAATTCAGGGAGCTAGGCAGTAGATTAAAAAGCAGGACCTCAATGTTGTAATCTCTGGATTACTCCTGGTGCCATGTGCTAGTGAGTTCAGATATAAGAAGATGGGACAGATGTGTGTGTGGCTCAAGAGTTGGTGCAAGAGGGAAGGTTTTATATTCCTGGATCACAGGGACAATTTTTCATGAAGATGGGAAGTGTATAAATGGGGTGGTCTGCATCCGAACCCCATTGAGACCAATATCCTTGCAAGTAGGATTGCTAATGCTGTTGGGAGGAGTTTATACTAGTCTGGCAGGAGGAGGGGGCACAGAATATCAATGAAACTGAGACACATCATGCTACAACCATGCAAGTCACAGTGAGTTCAGCTATGTTGAGTGTCACAAGAGTAACACAAGGCTAGACGGTCTTCACTTTAATGCTAATAGTGTAATAAGTCAGACTGATGAGTTAATGACACGTTTATCACATGGAAGTATGATATTGTTGCCATCACAGAAACGTGATTAATGTAAGGGCTGGACTGGCAACTTAAAATTCCAGGCTACAGAACCTTTAGGCGAGACAGAAGAGGATGCAAAAAAGGTGGTGGTGTAGCATTATTAATTATGGAACAATTATTGAAATGAGGAGTGATGATATCTTGGAAGGGTCCTCAAACAAGGCTTTGTGGGTAGAAATTGGGAATGCTAAGGGAGCAGCTACTTTACTGGTAGTGTATTATAGGCCCCCAAAGAGTCAACGGGAAATAGAGGAGCAAATATGTAAACAGTTCACAGAAGTATGTAAGAGTCATGATGAGGAAATTATATGAGGGGATTTCAATTTTCCCAATGTTCGTTGGGATAGTCACAGTGTTGAGGGTTTAGAGGTGGCGGATTTCCTGAAATGTATCCTGGGGGAGTTTTGTATCAGTATGTAGAAGGCCCATCAAGGGACGGTGCAGTGCTGTATCTGGTTCTAAGGAAAGAAGCCGGACAGGTGTTTGATGTGGCAGTGGGGCAACATTTAGACGAGAGCAACCACACCACGGTATGTTTCAGATCTGTTCTGGAAAAGGTAAAAGATGGCCTGCAAAAGATGGCTTTGGATTGGGGAAAGGCAGACTTTTATTAAAATAGATCTGGCCACATAAGACAGGGAACAGCTCCTTGTGAGTAAGTCTACAACAGAGCAGTGGGGGCATTTAAAAAGGAGCTGGGGAGAGTATAGGTCCAAAATGTACCCTTGAGAGGAAAATGTAGGAGCAATAAGTTCAGAGAACCCCAGATTTCTAGGACAATTCAGGATTGGTTGAGGAAGAGAAGGGCTTTTAGCAAGTCCAAAAGGAATAATTCAGCTACGACCCTAGAGGAATAAAGGAAGTGCAAGAGGGAACTTAAGAAAGCAATTAGAAGAGCTAAGAGGAGGCATGAAAATGGACTTTCAATCGGATTACAGAGAACCCTGACATTATATAAATACATTAAAGGGAAGAGGTTAACCAGGGAAAGAGCAGGGCCGATTAGGGACCAAGGGGGCAACCTGTGTGTGAAGGCCGTAGGATATTGGAAAGGTGTTAAATGAATTCACTGTGGAAAGGGAGAATGTATGTATGGAATTCAGGAAAAGGGACTAAGGAGTTGTACGGTTTGACATAGGAAACAGGGAGGTATTGGAGGCTCTGATAGACAAATCCCCTGGCTTGGATGAACTGCATTCTAGGCTGCTGTGGGAGGTGAAGCAAGAAATTGCAGAGGCTCTGACAAAATGTTTAATTCCTCTCTGGACAGGCAAAGTGCCAGAAGACTGAAGGATGGGTAGTGTGGTTCCATATTTTAGGAGGGGTAGTATACATGAAACAGGAAATTAGACAAGTGGGTCTCATGTCAGTGGTAGGGAAACTTTGGAGAAAATTCTGCAGGAGCAAATTAATACCCACTTGGAAAGGTATGGGTTAATTAGGGATACTCAGCATGGCTTTGCAACAGGGAGTTTATGTGGATTTTAGCAAAGCTTTTGATGAGGTCCCACATGGGAGACTGATTGAAAAGGTTAAAGCACATGGAATTGAGGGATACTTGGTGAGATGGATCAGAAACAGGCTTAGTCATAGGACACAAAGGGTAATGGTAGAAGGCTGTTTGAGTGACTGGAGGCCGGTGTCCAGCTGTGTACCACAAGGATCAGTACTGGGACCCTTATTATTTGTTATATACATAATAATATAGACGAAAATGTGGTGGTGGGGGGTGCGGTGTCAAGCAAATTTGCAGATGGCAATAAGATTGGTGGAATGGTTAATAGCAAAGATGGTTGTAGGATACAGATAGATCATAGAATCCCTCAATAATGTAAAAATCAATATCCCTTTTTGGATTTTACTGTGTTTGTTTCAATCTATTCAACATCAGCTTTCTCTGATTTTAGAGTTCTTTCATAAAAAATCAAAGTGTCAGAAAAAAGTAAACTACATGCTGCTTACCTTATTATCTGCCATAGTGAAAATGTTAAAAACTTTTATGAAACAAAGGACAGCACAGCACAGGAATGGGCAGCTCAGTGGCTCAATGCTTAGCATTGCTGCCTCACAGTGCCAGAGACCTGGGTTTGATTCTAGCCTCGGACAACTGTCTGTGTGGAGTTTGCACGTTCTCCACGTGTCTGCGTGAGTTTCCTCTGGTTTCCTCCCACAGTCCAAAGATGTGCAGGTTAGATGGATTGGCAATGCTAAATTATGGAATACAGTGTGGGAAACAGGCTATTCTGCCCAACAGGTCCACTCTGACCCTCCAAACAGCATCCCATCTCTCAGCCTTTCCCATGGTTAACACACTGATCTAAACATCTGTGAATACTATGGACAATTTAGCATGGCCAGTCTACCTAGCCTGCACATCTTTAGACTGTGGGAGGAAACCGGAGCACCTGGTGGAAACCCACACAAATACAGGGAGAATGTGCAAACTCCACACAGACAGTCATCTGAGGGTGAAATTCAATCCAGATCCCTGGCACTGTGAGGCAGCAGTGCTAACCAGCCCCCAGTCAAAAGGACAGACCAGTGGTGGTACTTAACACTGCTAAGTGCAAGGTGTTATGGACAAGACCATGTCTCCTCAAAATCTTTTATGAAAGCAGCCTAGACCCTAACTTTTTCCTATTTTAAAGGCAAATGTGACATATTGTAATACATTGCAATTCGATAGGTCAAACCACTCGACGATAAGCAAAACACAACTTATTTAAACACTATATTAAAAATACAACAAAAGAATCAGTGGTTCAGCGGCGGGAGTCTGGGAGAGAGTGCGAAGGCAGCCGGAAAGGTAAGCTTTCATTATAAAAGTCTTACTTCGCGTGACTGCGGCCTTCAGTTGTTCAGCGAAGGAGGAGTCCCAGAGCGGGCACAAATGGTTGGCTGGGTAACGGTTATCTTTCACCCAATAAATTTGGGAAGTAACTAATACCTGAGACACTACACGTGTAGTGTCTCCCACCCTTCCACCTCCTCTAACCTAATAATAAAGACTAAGTGTCGTGAGCAAGTAAACTATATGCATTTTTTTCTTATCTCTTTGTTATTTTTCGGGGAGTTCACCCAGACGCCAAATCCTCTGGGAGCGGTTCGGAAGGCAAAACCAGAGTCTGTTTGAGTATATAATGGAGTAAACTTACTCGTGCAGAGAACGCTTAAAGAGAGAACGCTGAGAAACTAAAAAAAAACCTAATTAATTTTAAATAATTAATTAAGTAGAGATGCCAGGTCAGGTGATGTGTTGTAGCTGTATGATGTGGGAGCTAGCTGATCCCATTGTGAATGGCAGTGACCACATCTGCAGCAAGTGTTGGCTGCTTCAGAAGCTCCGGCTCAAAATTGATGAGTTGGAATCCGAACTCCAAACACTGCTGCACATCCGGGAGGGGGAGAAATACCTGGATGCTGTGTTCCAGAAGGCAGTCACACCTAGTAGATTAACTAATGTTAATTCAATCAGCCGCCAGTGACAGCAGTGTGTGACTGTGAGTGAGGCAGGTAGAATGAACCTGCAGACAGAAACACAGGAGCCGCAGCCCTTGATATTGTCCCACAGGTATGAGGCACTTGCTCCCTGCGTGGATGAGGAACAGGGCTGCAGGAAGGATGAGTCAACTGACCATGGCACCATGGTCCAGGAGGCCAATCAAGAGCGGGGAGCAAAAAGACAGATTGTAGTTGTAGGGGATTCCATCATCAGGGGGATACACAGTATCCTTTTCAAGCAGGATAGAGAGTCCTGCATAGTGTGTTGCCTACCCGGTGCCAGGGTGCGAGGCATCTCTGACCGGCTTGAGAGGATACTAGAGAGGCAGGGGGATGATCCAGTTGTTGTGGTCCACGTAGGTACCAACAACATAGGCAGGACTAGGAAAAAAGACCTGTTTTGGGATTATGAAAAGCTAGGAACAAAATTTTAAAAAAACAGGTCCTCAAGGGCCATAATCTCTGGATTGCTGCCCGAGCCACGTGCAAATTGGCATAGGGAGACGAGGATCAGGGAAGTAAACATAAAAGATAAAAGAGTGGTGTGGGAAAGAGGGTTTCCTTTTCATGGGACAGTGGCATCAGTTCTTGGACAGGAGGGATCTATCCCGCTGGGATGGACTCCACCTGAACAGGACCCAGTCCAGTGTCCGGCGAAAAGGGTAAATAGGATGGTCAACAGGACTTTAAACTCGTAAGTAGGGTGGAAGGGAGGAGTGAGCGTACAGGGAGTATAACAATTAATGGAAGGCAAAGCAGCAGGTTACCAGGTGACGAGGAAGCTTCAACTCCATTGAACATTAGGAAAAAAGTTAAAGGGAAGGAAAATACAAGAGCTGTTAGTAATGGAAGTGACAAGACTCAAAAAGAAGGTACAAAAACTGGCATAAGAGAAATTTATCCAAATGCTTGGAGCATACGGAACAAGGTGGATGAGTTGACAGCACAAATCATGGCAAATGGGTATGATTTAGTGGCCATTACAGAGACATGGTTGCAGGATTGTCATGACCGGGAGTTAAATATCCAGGGGTATCAAACTGTTTGGAAAGACAGACAGGAAGGTAAGGGAGGTGGTGTCACTCTGATTTTTAAGGATGATATCAGAGCGGTAGTGAGAGACGATATAGGTTCTACTGAACAAAAGGTTGAATCCATTTGGGTGGAAATTAGAAATAACGTGGAAAAGAAGTCACTGATAGGTGTGGTCTATAGCCCACCAAATAATGACATCGTGGTGGGGTGGGCAATAAACATAGAAATAGCTAATGCATGTAAAAATGGTACAGCAATTATCATGGGGGATTTTAATCTACATATCGATTGGTCAAACCAGGTCGGTCATGGCAGCCTTGAGGAGGGGTTCATAGAATGCATCCGCGATAATTTCCTTAAACAATATGTAATGGAACCTCCGAGGGAGCAAGCTATCCTAGATCTAGCACTGTGTAATGCGGCAGGAATAATTAATGATCTCACAGTTAGGGATCCTCTCGGAAGGAGCGATCACAGTGTGGTCAAATTTAAAATGGACATGAAGCGTGAGAAGGTTAAATCCAGTGACAATGTCCTGTGCTTAAACAAGGGAGACTATGATGGGATGAGGGAGGAGTTAGCAAAGGTCGAATGGGAGCAAAAACTTGATGGTGGGTCAATTGAGGAACAGTGGAGGACTTTCAAAACAATTTTTCACAGTGCTCAGCAGAAGTATATTCCAGTGATAAGGAAGAACTATAGGAAAAGAGATAGTCATCCATGGATGTCTAAGGAAATAAAGGAAAGTATCAGATTGAAAAAAATAAACACATACAAAAAAGCAAAGAGTCGTGGGAAACTAGTAGACTGGGAAATTTTTAAAGGCCAACAGAAAGCCACAAAAAAATTATAAAGAAAAGTAAGATAGATTATGAGAGTAAACTAGCTCAGAATATAAAAACAGGCAGCAAAAGGTTCTATAAGTATGTAAATCGTAAAAGAGTGGCAAAGGTAAACGTTGGTCCTTTCGAGAATGGGAAGGCCAATTTAATAACAGAGAATGAGGAAATAGCCGAGGCATTAAACTGTCAGTCTTCACAGTGGAAGACAATAATAACATGCCGAAAACCGATGGCAAGAAGGTTATAGCAGGTGAGGACCTAGAAACTATCATTATCACTAAGGAGGCAGTGCTGGGCAAGCTAGTGGGGCGAAAGGTAGACAAGTCTCCTGGCCCTGATGAGATACATTCCAGGGTACTAAAAGAGGTGGTGGGGGAAATAGCAAATGCTCTAGTAATTATTTACCAAAATTCATTGGACTCTGGGGTGGTTCCCACAGATTGGAAAACAGCCAATGTGATGCCACTGTTTAAAAAAGGAAGTGGACAAAAAGCAGGCCAGTTAGCTTAATTTCGGTAGTGGGGAAAATGCTTATCATTAAGGAAGAGATAGCAAGACATCTGGTTATAAATTGTCCCATTGGGAACACCCAGCATGGGATCATGAAGGGTAGGTCATGTTTAACTAATTTGG
This sequence comes from Rhincodon typus, assembly GCF_021869965.1. Taxonomy (NCBI): domain Eukaryota; kingdom Metazoa; phylum Chordata; class Chondrichthyes; order Orectolobiformes; family Rhincodontidae; genus Rhincodon; species Rhincodon typus. Next base: position 19,900 of record NC_063353.1, on the reverse strand, counting down.
TGGAATTCTTTGAGGACATTATTTGCAGGGTGGACAATGGGGAACCTGTGGGTGTGGTGTATCTGGATTTCCAGAAGGCATTTGACAAGGTGCCACTCCAAAGGCTGCTACATAAGATAAAGTTGCACGGTATTACAGGTAATGTATTGGCATGAATAGAGGATTGGTTGATGAGTAGAAAGCAAAGAGTAGGGGTTGATGGGTGTTTTTCTGGTTGGTGGTCAGTGGCTAGTGGTGTGCCTCAGGGATCAGTGTTGGGACTGCAATTGTTTACAATTTACATAGATGATTTGGAGTTGGGGACTAAGTGTCGTGTGTCAAAATTTGCAGATGACACTAAGATGAGTGGTAGAGCAAAGTGTGCAGAAGATACTGAAAGTCTGCAGAAGGATATAGATAGTCTAAGTGAGTGGACAAAGGCTGGCAGATAGAGCACAATGTTGATAAGTGTGAGGTCATCCATTTTGGTAGGAATAACAGCAAAATGGACTATGTTTTAAATGGTTATAAATTGCAGCACACTGCTGTACAGAGGGACTTGGGTGTCCTTGTGCATGAATTGCTAAAAGTAGGATTGCAGGTGCAGCAGGTAATTAAAAAGGCAAAATGGGATTTTGTCTGTCATTGCTAAAGGGATGGAGTTTAAAAACAGGGAGGCTATGCTGCACCTGTATAGTGTGCTGGTGAGGCCATACCTGGAGTACTGTGTGCAGTTTTGGTCTCTTTACTTGAGAAGGGATATACTAGCACTGGAGGGGGTGCAGAGGAGATTCACTCGGTTGATTCCAGAGTTGAGAGGGTTGGATTATGAGGAGAGACTGAGTAGGCTGGGATTATACTCATTGGAATTCAGAAGAATGAGGGGAGATCTTATAGAAACATATAAGATTATGAAAGGAATAGATAAAGTGGAGGCAGGGAGGTTGTTTCCGCCAGCAGGTGAAACTAGGACTAGAGGGCATCGCCTCAAAATAAAGGGAAGCAGATGTAGGACTGAGGTCAGGAGGAATTTCTTCACCCAAAGGGTTGTGAATCTGTGGAATTCCCTGCCCAGTGAAGTGGTTGAAGCTACCTCGCTGAATATTTTTAAGGCAAGGCTAGATAAAGTTTTGAACAGTAAAGGAATTAAGGGTTATGGTGAGTGGGCAGGTAAGTGGAGCTGAGTCTCAAAAAGATCAGCCATGATCTTATAAAATGGTGGGGCAGGCTCGAGGGGCCAGATGGCCTACTCCTGCTCCTAGTTCTTATGTTCTTACGTTCTTATGAAAGAAGACCTTATAATAACTTAACTCTATCGGAAAACTTAACCGAACAATAGATGCAGTCACTATTACTAAATTATTGTTATAAATAATGTGTTATAAAGTGGAGGTTGAAACCCCCCTCTGAAAACTAAAACTGATCACTCAAAGAGGAGCATCTCGCCCTATAATGTGTAAAAGGAGGGTGAAAAGTGATGTAACCTGCCTTTCAGCAACTTCTAGTGGTTAAATAAAATAGATTCCTGACACTCTTCCACATTAAAATCGACAAGTAACAATTTATTTATCTAACTCTAACAGTGAACAACTTAATTAAACTATTAACAAAACAAATAACTTCCTGCTCACTACTAACTATTCCTGGATAAAGTAAGATTCCAATAGAATGCTGTTCCAGTAAATACAAGTCCTACCTTTATATATAAAAAATAGAATTTAGTCTGTCGAAATTACAGCCAGGATATGCGTCTTCCAGAATGTTCTGTGCCTTCTCCATCGATTCGTCTGTCAGGAATGCCTTCTGTGTTGATTCTTCTGTCAGGAATATTAACTAGTTGTGCCATTGGTACCATCGTTATTTATATTGTGCTTTCTCTAAGACATAGAGAAGGATATGAGAGCCAGTGAATGTCTCTTAAGAGCTGAGGGCCATTAGCTTTAGTGGATAGCAGCTATCTCTATGGCTTTGTCCAACTGCCCCCTTCTTTTTATACCCTTGATGACATATCAATATTTCTTACAATAGGATTGGTCCTATGTTGTCAAAACCATCAGATTTAAATTTAATAGGTTTTTGGTATCTAAGTGCCTGGTTCAAATTCAAAAGCTTGTTGTCTTGGTAAAAACTCCTGTTTGGCCTGCTAACTGTAAGGCCCTTTATACAAATATTTCACTCTGGGTGCTCTCTGTGTACTTGCGAACTTTCAAGCTGCTTCTCACAGCCATCCATTTTAATTCTCAAAGCTCAGAAAAAGCACATGATCTTTTAAAGGGACCATGCAATGCTTTCCCCACCCCCTAGCATTATACAAACATCAAATCCTAACTTCCTGCCTCCCAATCCAAAAGCACTCTATCTAACTTCACAACAATAGTAGCATCCCAAAATCACACCCCTTATCAAAAAGGCAGAAAAACAGATTTTGTCTCACAGTTAACCCGTCTGCAGGGAGAATCCCTAGCTCTTAGCTGTTATGCAGAGAGGGAAAAGATAGCTTCTACTTCTTCAAACTTCAGCAGCTTCTGCCCTGTTGAGACTCCAACATTAAAGCTAAATGTTTAAAGCTAAATCTAAAACCTAAAAAAAGCTAGTAATCCTGGTCTGTGAGCACTGCCACACCCATCCAGGCTGCTTCTATTGTTCCAACCTAAATAAAAGGCCTTCCAAGCTGTTTACTTTATGGGTCTTCACTAGCCAGGTCAGCACCTCTACCTTAAACCTCTCTTCATAAAAAAAGGATAAAATAACCATCTAAAGCCACAGAATTAGCACAGAGCTGATGCACTTTGGAAGAAGAAACAATATGAGAGAGTAGTTAATTAAAGGCAGGACACTGGGCAGCTTAGATGAACAGAGGGATCTTGGGGTAATTATTCACACTTCCCTGTAGTTGGCAGAGTGTGTGACTAGGAATAATTAAGAAGGCATTTGGATAGTTAAGAAGGCATACTTACTTTTATCAGTCATGGCATAGAATGTAAGAGTAAGGAGGTAATGTCAGAGCTGTACAGAGCATTGGTCAGGCCTCAACTAGAGTACTTTCTGTGCAGTTCCCATTGCCTCACAACAAGAAGGATGGAATAGCATTAGAAGGGGTTCAGAGGAGGTTCACCAGGATGTTGCTTGGGATGGAGAAATTGAGCTATAAAGTGAGACTATATAGGTTTGGATTGTTCCCTTTAGAGCAGAGAAGACTGAGGGGTGACGTGATTGAGGTGTATAAGATTATGAGGGGTATGGACAGAGTTAATATAAGGCAGATTGGTTGAGGGGTCAATCATGAGGGGGCATAGTTTTAGGGTATGAGGCAGGATATCCAGAGGCGATTTGAAAAAAAACTTTTCATACAGCGGGTGGTGGTACACTGGAATGCACTGCCTGGGAAGGTAATGGAGGCTGGAAACCTTACAACCTTTAAAAAGATATTTGGATGAGTATTTCAAATATCACGAAATTCATGGATATGGGACAAAGTGCACGAAATTGAGTAAGTGCACTTTTAGTGATCGTTATATCGGTCCAGACTCGATGGGTTGAATGTTCTTTTCTGCACTTTATGAATCTACAAATCTATGAATCTCAGTGCCTGTTAGTAGGGAACAGAATTGGAGTGGGTCGGGGGCCTGACAGGAGACAGGAATGGGAATGAAGCTGCAGTCTGTTCCTAGCCAAACATAGTGGAGGTGTGAAAGGACCCAAACAAGGAAGAGAGTGAGAGTGGGGCTGCAGCCAACTTTGATCTCTTGCCCTACTATTTAGTTTAAATTCCCCTACAATACTCTCTTAACAACATCAGAAAGGATACCAACCCCAGCACAATTCAAGTCTCAACTAGCCCAAAGGTATAGATTGCACTTTCACTAAGACTGGTTCCAGTAGTCCACAAACTGGGACCCATTTCTTTATCTCACATCAGATATTGGGAAACACATTTGTTTCTTTCATCAGATATGACCTGTGTCTGTTTTAATGGCTCATGTAATAATGCAGAACTTATGAACTTTGAGGTTCTGCTTCCTAGTTCATAGCCTAACTCCTCGTGTTGACTGCACAGACCACATTTTCTTATTCTTCCCCAGACACAGATCCTTTTAAAGATCACAACAGCAGGTCTTCCCTCCCAGTGCAAGTTCCTTTCCACCTCCGAAAAGATATCTAGAGCCCTGATACAGTCTTTTGGACTCCCACACTTGGCTTCAGAGAACAATGCTCCCCCCCTCACTATACAGTTCCTGTAACAGTTCCTCCAAATTAACACTCCCCAGCTCCTACCTAATACGGATATAATTTGCCCTCTCTCAATTTAGTACCTTCCAGCAAGGTTCTGACTTACCCTTATTCATAGCTACCTTAAAACTTAGGCAGCAGCTCGTGGTGGAGCCCACAAGGGAACAGGCAATACTGGATGTGGTGTTGTGCAATGAGGCAGACTTGATAAGTGAGTTTAAGGTAAATCAACCCTTAGGAGGCAGTGATCATAAGATGATAGACTTTACTCTGCAATTTGAGAGGGAGAAGATAGAATCAGAGGTAACGGTATTACAGCTGAATAAAGGTGACTACAGAGGTAAGAGGGAGGAGCTGGGCAGAATTGACTGGAAGAGGAGCCCAGCAGGAAAGACAGTCTTCACAGTGGAAGACACGAGTAATATCCCAAAAATTCAAGAGAGCCAGGGGCAGAGCTGAGTATGGTGGCCATCACCAAGGAAAAGGTGCTAGTAAAACTGATTGGCTTGAAGGTGGACAAGTCACCTGGACCAGATGGACTACACCCAAGAGTTCTGAAGGAGATAGCTGAAGAAATAGTGGAAGTGTTAGTGGTGAACTTTCAGGGAGGGTCCCAGGGGACTGGAAAATTGCTAAAGTGACACCCCGTTTAAAAATGGAGTAAGGTAAAAGACAGAAAATTACAGGCCGATTAGCCTAATCTCAGTCGTGGGTAAGATTTCGGAGTCCATTGTAAAGGATGAGATTGCCGAATATTTGGAAGTGTATAGTAAAATAGGGCAAAGTGAGCATGGTTTCATCAAGAGGAGGTCATGCCTGACAAATCTGCTAGAATTCGTTGAGGAAATAATGAGCAAGGTAGACCAAGGAGAGCCAATGGATGTTATTTACCTGGACTTTAAGAAGGCCTTTGATAAGTGCCACACAGGAGGCTGCTGAGTAAGATAAGGGCCCATGGTGTTAGAGGCAAGGTGCTAGCATGGATAGAAGATTGGCTGTCTGGCAGAAAGCAGAGGGTGGGGATAAAAGGGTTTTTCTGAGGATGGCAGCCGGTGACAAGTGGAATTCAGCAAGGATCAGTGCTGGGATCACAACTTTTCACTTTGTACATTAATGATCTAGATGAAGGAACTGTATGCATAGGGAACCTTATCAAACGCTTTACTTAAATCCATGTATACCACATCCACTGCTCTACCTTCATCCACGTGTTTGGTCACCTCTTCAAAGAATTCAATAAGGTTTGTGAGGCATGATCTACCCCTCACAAATCCATGCTGACTATCACGAATCAAACTGTGCCTTTCCAAGTGATCAGAAATCCTATCTCTCAGAGCCCTTTCCAATAATTTGCCCACCACTGATGTAAGACTAACTGGCCTGTAATTTCCGGGGTTATCCCTATTCCCTTTTTTGAACAAGGGAATGACGTTTGCCTCTCTCCAATCTTCTGGCACTATACCTGTGTACAGCGAGGACGAAAAGGTCATCGCCAAAGGCCCTGTGATCCCTTCCCTTGCTTCCCATAGAATCCTTGGATAAATCCCATCAGTCCCGGGGGGACTCATCTATCTTCAACTTCCTCAAAATTCCTAGCACATCTTCCTTACTAACATTGACCTCCTCTAGCCTACCAGCCTGTTTCACACTGCCCTCCTCTACAGCTTGGTCCCTTTCAGTTGTGAATACCGAAGAAAAGTATTCATTAAGGACCTCTCCTATCTCTTTAGGCTCTGTGCACAAAGTCCCTTCACAATCCTTGATCTGCCCTACCCTTTCTCTGGTCATTCTCTTATTCCTCACGTACGTGTAAAAAGCCTTGGAGTTTTCTTTGATCCTATCTGCCAAGGTTTTCTCATGCCCCCTTATAGCTCTCCTAAGGTCTTTCTTCAGCTACTTCCTGGATAACTTGTATCCCTCTAGAGCCTTTTCCGTTCCTTGTTTCCTAAACCTTACATAAGCATCCTTCTTCCTCGTAACCTGTTGTTCGACCTCTCTTGAGAACCAAGGCTCCCTCACTCGACCGCATCTTCCCTGACTTCTAGGGACAAACATATTGAGCACACGCAGTATGCATTCCTTAAACAATCTCCACGTTACAATAGTGCCCTTCCCTGACAGCATCTGTTCCCAATTTATGTTACCCAGTTCTTGCCTAAGATGATTTTAATTAACCTTCTCCCAATTATAAACCTTACCCTGCTGTATGTACCTATCCTTTTCCATAACTATTGTAAAAGTAACAGAGTTATGATCACTCCCACAAAATGCTCTCCTACCAACAGGTCTAACACGTGGCCCGGTTCATTGCCAAGCACCAAATCCAAAGTGGCCTCTCCTCGTGTTGGTCTATCTACATATTATGTCAGGAATCATTCCCGAACGCACTGGACAAAATCTGCTCCATCTAAACTATTACAACTAAAATGTTTCCAATCAATATTTGGAAAGTTGAAGTCACCCATAACTACAACCTGTGACTTCTGCACCTTTCAAGTATCTGCCCGCCAATACACTCCTCTACTTCTCTGCAAAAAAAAAAACCAACAAAGTGACTGCTCCTTTCTTGTTCTGGACCTCAACCCAAACTGACTCTGCAGACATATCATTCTCGAACTGCCTTTCAGTAGCTGCTATACTAGCCCTGACTAGCAATGCCTCTCCCCTGCTTCTTTTTCCACTCTCCCTATTTCTTTTAAAGCATCTAAATTCCGGGAACTTCCAGCAACCATTCCTCTCCCTGAGTTACCCAAGTTTCTGTGAGGCCACAACAGCATAGTTCCAAGTACCGATCCATGCTTTCAGTTCATCTTCTAGCATTGAAGTACACACACCTCAAACCATCTCTTTTTCCACAATTACGCTCCATCGACTGCATTTTTTTATAAACAACCTCACTCCCTGTTGTGTCCGTTGGAAGGCTGAATACCTCATCCTCTGAATTATAAATCCAGTTCCCCACCCCCTGCCAATCTAGTTTAAACCATCCCGTATTGCTCGAGCAAACTTCCCTCCCAGGATATTTATGCCCTTCCGGTTCAGGTGCACCCTGTCCTTACTGTACAGGTCCCACCTTCCCCAGAATGTGCTCCAATTATCTACATAATGGAAGCCCTCCCTCCTACACCAGCCCTGTAGCCACGTGTTTAGCTGCACTCTCTCCCTATTTCTTACCTCTTTATCACGTGGCACTGGTAGTAATCCAGAGATAACTACCCTGTTTGTCCTGGACTTCAGCTTCCACCCTAACTCCCTGTACTCATTTTACACATTTTCTGTCCTTTTTCTACCTATACCATTGGTACCAATGTGTACCATGACATGCTCGTTGCTCACCCTCCAACTTAACGACCTTGAAGACACGATCCAAAATATCATGGCACCCAGGAGGCAACATACCATCCGTTCATCTCATTCGCGTCTATAGAGCCGCCTGTCTGTGCCTCTTACTATCGAATCCCCCACTACAATTGCTCTCCTATTCTCCCCTTTTCCCTTCTGTGCCACAGGGCCAGGGTCAAGTGCCAGAGACCTGTCCACTATGGCCTTCCCCTGGTAGATCGTCCCCCCCAACAGTATCCAAAATGGTATACTTATTATTGAGGGGAACGGCCACACTGTATCCCTGCACTGTCTGCCTATCCCCTTTCCCCTTCCTGACAGTCACCCAGCTACCTTTTTCCTGTACCTTGGGTGTGACCACCTTCTTATAACTTCTCTCTATCACCTCCTCAGCCTCCTGAATGATCTGGAGTTTATCTAGCTCCAGTTCCCTAGCGCGGTTTTTGAGGAGCTGGAGTTGGGTGCACTTCTCACAGGTGAAGTCAGAGGAGAGACCAGCAGTGACTCTTACCTCCCACATCCTGCAAGAGGAGCATGCAACTGCCCTAGCTACCATCCCCACTATGCTAGATTTCCAGAAGAATTTAAAAAAAAAGCCTTACCTAACCGACCCTCCACACAGTCTTTTTTATTGGTTAGAGGAGGGGGATGGGTGGGAGACACTACACGTGTAGTGTTTCGGGTTTAGCCAATGCCCGAATATATCAGTTCCTTACTGGCTCGTGTTCTTTCCACACGCCCGCTGCGGAAAACAAGAGGGCCGCTGCTGCACGAGGTAAGTTTTTATACTGGAGAAAAAAACAAGAGGGCCGCTGCTGCACGAGGTAAGTTTTTATACTGGAGAAAAAAATGACCTTACCTTCCTGCTGGCACTCTGGCTGTCGCTGCTGCCGCTGAAAAATTATCTGCAGCTCAGCCTGCAGTTTGTAAAATCTGAACCAAAAGTTATCTGGTCTCATGCAGTTCATGTCAATGTACAGTTTTAAACTATAACAAAAGAAGCCTCACTTGCAGACAATCAACAGAAGTGACAGTAAAAGAGTAAACAAAGCAGAACTGGTCTGTGTCACTGCATGCTGCCCTCAAAACAGCTGCAGTGGGGTGAAGACTGTCACACATCTCCTTCTGGAAGTCTGGAGAAAGAAGCATCGGTTTTTGTCGACGTTCGTCCTTAGCAACCCTGTGACGCATGACTCTGTGCTCTATGGTCTGTTCCCCGGGACACATTTTGAGACAAACATCGACTGCACCTGGGAAGGGGAAGTTCAACAATGGCAGTGTGGTAACCAGAAAGGGCAGAGTGAATAAGTGCAATGGATGAACATGGTTTCAGATGAGTGATACTGACCCCCCATAGAACCTCTTGCAGATAAAAAAAAGTAAACCACGAAATGCTCTAGGCTGTAAATAAATTGTCAAATATTCTCCCCTCTGAAACAATTCCAGATTCTGGTGTCTCTATAGTAATATGCCATCTGTAATTATGTCATTTCATTCCATTCCTAAAACCAATTGTTTTAAGCTGCGCTTTGGTCAGCAGTATCCAATTAGTAATTCATATGTTTCTGTGTCCAATTATTTGATGCTAATTTCCTCCTGTAGAGTCACATAAGGCTTCTTCCTGGTTATAATGTATGGTATAAGTAGGATCATTCCCATCGTATCCAGTCCTCTTACAATATACCTTTACTAGACAAGACTTGGAGTGATTTCAACAATTGAATTCTCAATACAACTCAGTAAGACCATGCTGAAATTTTTCTAGAGTTTTACTCTCCAGGTATCTTTCATATTTCACCTTTGGTGCTCTTCCCACAGTTTTTGGTCCTGATAACTTGGTACATCCATTGGGAGTATTGTGCATAGTTTCAGTCTCCATATTACGCTAATGGACTGCACTTGGCTGATCAATGATACTGCCTGCATTCATTCATGAACTATGCAAATATGTTCCCCAGAATAAATTCTTAAATAAAGCAGAGAAAGGAGAAATCAAACACAAAACAACATATAAATGAATTTATGAAACTCTAATATCTTGGAAATGAATCAAGTTCAGAAAGTTAAATTTTGTTATAAAAATGAACAGGTGCCATAGCCAGATCTGTCTGAGTTTCCAACTGAAGCTACCAGTAATTGCTGTAAATCTTCTTAGTCTGTTAGGGCGGCACGGTGGCTCAGTGGTTAGCACTGCTGCCAGGGAGCCGGGTTCATTTCCACCCTCGGGTGACTGTCTGTGTGGAGTTTGCACATTCTCCCTGTGTCTGCGTGGGTTTCCTCTGGGTATTCCGGTTTCCTCCCACAGTCCAAAGATGTGCAGGTTAGATGGATTGGCTAAGCTGAATTGCCCATGGTGTTCAGGGGTCTGTAGATTAAGTGGATTAGATGGGTCTGGGTGGGATGCTCCAAGGGTCGGTGTGGACTTGTTGGGCCGAAGGGCCTGTTTCCATGCTGTATGGATTCTATGTCTGCAATGACTTCTGGCCAACACTCTCCTGAGTCATGTGAATAAAACTCTCTACATTGAATATCGTCCCTTGTCCAGTTTCCATTCTCATCTTTGTCCTCTTCCATAATGACCATTCTGATCACTATTATGTAAATACTCCCTCACTCTCACTTCTTCCACCTGCATATCATTGTAATAGGATTTTCTAAGGTTTTCCTGAATAGATTTTAAGATTTGGACTCCCTCTAATCTTCTCGTATTCTGCCTAGTCATAGAGTTCATAGAGTCCTACAGCACGGAGACAGGCCCTTCGGCCAAACTGGTCTGTACCAGACAAAATGTCCATCCACGCTAACCCATTTCCCTGCACTTGGCCCATATCCTTCTATAGATTTCCTATTCATGTATTTGTCCAAGTGCCTTTTAAATGTTGTTGATGGACCCACCTCAACCACTTCACCTGGCAGCTCATTCCATACCCACCCTCTGTGTAAAAAAAGTTGCCCCTCAGGTTCTCATGTAGTCTTTCCCCTCTTACCTTAAACTGATGCCCTCTAGTCCTCAATTCCCCAACCCTGGGAAAAAAAACTGAGTGCATTCACCCTATCCATGCCTCACATGATTTTATGCACTTCTATAAGATGCCCCTCAGTCTCCTACGCTCTGAAGATAAAGGACCCTGCTTGTTCAACTTCTCCCTGTAACTCAGCCCCTTGAGTCCTGGCAACATTCTTGTAAATTTCTTCTGCACTCTTTCAAGTTTAATAACATCCTCTCTATAGCAAGGTGACCAAAATTGAACACAATACTCCAAGTGCAGACTCACCAACGTCATGTACAACTGCGTCATAACTTCCCAACTTCTATACTCAATACTCTGACTGGTCAAGGGCCGTGTGCCAAAATCCTACTTCCCTGCCCTGTCTACCTGTGACTCCACTTTCAGAGAACCATGCACCTGAACTCTAAGGTTCCTCTCTTCCATTACACCCCTTAAGATCCTACCATTCACCATGAAACCCCTACCTGGATTTGACTTTCCAAAATACATCACCTCACACTTATCCATAATAAACCCTATTTGCCATTTCTTGGCCCACTGCTGCAATTTCTGATAACCTTCCTCACTGTCCACGATACTGCCTATTTTGTGTCATCCACAAATTTACCAAGCACGCTTTGTACATTCTCATCCAAATCATTGATATAGATAACAAACAGCAATGGGCCCAGCACCGACCCCTGACGCACACCACTAGTCACAGACCTCCAATTCAACAAGCATCCTTCCACTATTACTCTCTGCTTCCTACCATCAAGCCAATTGTGTATCAAATTTGCCAGCTCTCCCTGATTCCATGCAATCTAACCTTCCAGAGCAGCCTACCATGTGGAACCTTATCAAAGGCCTTACTGAAATCCATATAGACTACGTCTACTGCCCTCATCATCCTTCCTTCATCTTCAGCAAAGAACTCTAACAAATTTGTGAGGCATGATCTCCCACGCACAAAGCCATGCTGACTACTCCTAATCAAACCCTGCCTTTCTAAATGAATGTATATGTTATCCCTCAGAATCTACTCAAGTAACTTACCTACCACAGATGTTAAGCTTACTGGTCTATAATTCCCAGGATTTTCTTTGCAGCCCTTTTTGAATAAGGGCACAACATTCGCTACACTCTAGTCTTCCGGGACCTCACCCGTGGCTAACAATGATGAAAATATATCAGCCAGGGACCCCGCAATTTCTTCCCTAGCCTCTTGCATAATTCTTGGAAATACCTGGTCAGGACCAGGAAATTTATCCACCTTCATACATTCTAAGACTTCCAATACCTCCCGTACTGTGATTATGGACTGTCCCCAAGATATTGCCACTAACTTTCCCAAGTCTTCATGTCTTTCTCCATGGTAAACACAGAGGAGAAATATTCATTGAGGACCTTGCCCGTTTCCTGCAGTTCCACACATATATGTCCACTTTAGTCCTTAAGGGGTCTTATTCTCTCTCTAGTTATTCTTTTTTCTTTAACATACTTAAAGAATATCTTTGGATTCACCCTAATCTTCTCAGCCAAAGCTATCTCATGCCCCCTGTTCGTCCTCCTGATTTCCTTCTTCAGTAAACTCCTGCATTCCCTATAAACCTCCAGGGATTCCCTTGATTCCAGCTGCCTGCTCCTGAGCCATGCCTCCTCCTTTTCTTCTGGTCAAAGCTTCAATATCTCTTGTTATCCAGGGTTCCCTATGTCTGCCAACCTTGCCCTTTACCTTCACAGGAACATAAAGATCTTGAACTCTAGCTATCACACTTTTAAAAGTCTCCCACTTGCCAGAGGTCCCTTTGCCTGCAAAAAAATATTCCAATCAACCCCTGCAAGTTCCTGCCTAATTCCATCAAAATTCACCTTGCCCCAATTTAAAACTTGAACCTGTGGACCAGTTTTATCTTTTTCCGTAACTATTTTAAAATTAATAGAACTATGATCCTTGATCCCAAAGTGCTCCCCCACTGTCACCTCAGTCACCTGTCCTACCCTATTTCCCAAAGTAGGTCAGGTTTTGCTCGTTCTCGGGTAGAATCCTCTATATACTGCTTAAGGAAACTTTCTTGTATACGTCAAAAAAATTCCACCCCTTCTAAGCCTTTAACACTATTGCAGTCCCAGTCTATGTTAGGAAAATTAAAATCACCCATCATGACAACCCTATTGCTCCTGCAAATCTCCCCACTCTCCCTGCATATTTGTTCCTCTAATTCTTGTTGACTGTTTGGGGGCCCATAGTACAACCCCAATAACATCACCATCCCTTTCTTATTTCTTAGCTCCACCCACAAAGCCTTATTGGATGATTTCTCAGTTATTTCATCTCTGACTACTGCTGTGATACTCCCCTTCATCAAAAAGGCAACTTACCCTCCCCTCTCTCCTCCACCTCTCTCCCACCTAAAGCACTTGTACCCTGGCACATTAAGCTGCCAGTCCTGTCCATCCCTTAGCCATGTTTCTGTAATGGCTATAATATCACAGTCCCATGTACCTATCCATGCCCTGAGTTCATCGGCCTTACCTGTCAGCCCTCTTGCATTGAAATAGATGCAATTTAATCCAACAGGCATTCCTCGCTCCCTGTCCTGATCCATCCTGACCTATCTCTTCAACTTGCTATTTCTGATTACTGTATCACCTTCCAGCCTCGCACTTGCCTCCCTGCTGTTTAAAATCCCACCCCCTGCCAATCTAGTGATGAATTATAAATTACTTGTTACCCTCTTTTGTCACACATCTCTGACATTTGTCTACATTTCTGTATTTCTCTCTGAATGTTTCACTGTCCATGCTACAGTCTGTGCAATTTGATTGATCCCCCCCATTTAGCCTATTTTGAGAGACCTTTGAAGATATCATCCCTCTTTATTTCAGTCCTTGATCAATATTGTGACACTTTTATACACTCTTCCACTCCCACTTCACCTATTGATTCTATATTCCGGAATGTGGGCTGCTAGTGCTGACCCTGTTTTGATAACATTTCTGTGATACCAACAATAAAGAATATTTGCATTAAAATAAATGCCTTGCCACACTCCCTTGGGTATTAACTTGATGATACGCACTCTGTCTTCCAGAGTGACATGCTTGTACTTCTGTTTTACTGAATCTCTAATTGGCATCTCATCCCCCTTCCAAATTGGTTTAAACTCCGACAGACAACATGACCACTCTCAATTTTCCTTCTGAAACAGACTAGAAAAGTGGCCCAGCTCGAGGGTAATTAGGGATTGCTACCAAATGTTGCCTTTCCCATAGACAGAGACATCCTATGCAAGAAAGCAGCAAAAAGTAAAATGACACAATGTGAGATGTGTCTTGAGGGGCACAACAACACAAACGGGGACAGATTGGTCTTAAGTATTAAAGTTCTGGTCACCACACTACCAGAAGGATGTGGATGCTTTGGTGCCAGTGTAGAAAAGGTTTACCAGGATGTTGCCTGGTCTGGGGTATTTTAGTTATGAGGAAAAAATGGATAGACTGTGTTTGTTTTCACTGGAACGCAGGAGGTTGAGGCGCGACTTGATAGAAATTTGTAATAACATGAATGGCATGGATAGAGTGGAAAGTATGAGGCCTTTTTTTCCCAGGGAGGAGGGGTCAATTGCTAGGGGACACAGGTTCAAGGTTCAGGGAGGGCAAGTAGTTTAAAAGAGATGTGGGAAGCAAGTTTTTCAGCAAAGAATGGTGAATGCCTGCAATGTACTGCCAGAGTAGATGGTGGAAACAGACACAATGGCAGCATTCAAGAAAAACTTGGACAAATACATGAATAGGAAGGGAATAGAGGGATATGGATACTGAAATTGAAGAAAGTTTTAGTATGGAAGGACAACATATGGCAGCACAGGCTTAGAAGGCTGAAGAGCCTGTTCCTGTGCTGTATTGTTCTTTGTTCTTTATTTGATCTCCAAAAGTGCAACACCTTACACTTACCTGGATTAAACTCCATCTGCCATTTCTCTGCCCATATTTGCAAATAATCAGTATCCTGCTGTATCCTTTGATGACATTTTTGATTTGATTTGTTTTATTATTGTCACACGTACCTAACAGTGAAAAGTTTTGTTTTGCATATTGGACAGGCAGATCATAACATACAAAGATCATAGGGTGATTGAACGGAGCGAGGAATACAAATTACAGTTGCAAAGAAGGTGCCCAAAAAATAAGGTCAACATTAGATTTCAAATTTGAGAGGACCATTCAGAAGTCTAATAACAGTGGGGAAGAAGCTGTTCTGCACTATCCATAACTCTACCAATCTTTGTATCTTTTGCAAACTTACTAACCAACCCATCTATATTTATGTTCAAGTCATTTATAAAATGACAAACAACAGAGGTCCCAGTACGGGTGCCTTTGGAACACCACTAGTCACGGAACTCAGAAAATGAAGGGTCCGAAGAAGGGTCCCAACCCGAAACGTCAGCTTTCCTGTTCCTCTGATGCTGCCTGGCCTGCTGTGTTCTTCCAGCTCCACACTGTGTTGTCTCTGACTCCAGCATCGGCAGTTCTTACTATCTCACATTAAAGACTGTGTTTCGTCTGTGAGTTCACAGACTTTCATAAGGCAGATGACACTTTTGACAGGTTTATACAGGCAATAGTCACTGTAGTACCAATTAGTTTACAGGACCACAACCTGACAGAAGTGAAGAATGTCTATTTCATTTTTGTTTTCACAGAAGGAATGTTTTAAACAATGTGTACCGAAGATCAATTGGTCAATAGATCAATCAAGAACATTTGCTCTTTGGGTTCTGTAGTATTATGGCCTTGTGCATATGGGATACCGCTTCAAAGTTTCTGGATGATAATAATCTGGGTAAAATAATAAGCAGAAAATAGAAACAGAATTCAAGGGGATGAATTGTTCTGCAGATATGAAGGTAAGTCACATGGTAGTGTGGTGTTTATGCTGTCAGCAGTACAATGCAAGGACAAATAAGACACCAGGGTTGTGAATTCATCATCTGACATTTATCATGGAACAGGTTTGGTGTTGAAGATGGTGATGGGGGAGGGGGGTACAGAAATGTGTTGCTGGTGGGGAAAAATGTTTAATAGGTACAGTATTCACAATCTTTAGATAGATAGTATTATAAATGAGAACACAACATGTAGAGGCAATATAATAAGAGTTCCTTAAAATTAGGAATGGTTTAAACATGGTTGATACGAAGAGAAGATTTCAAATTGATTTCGTAGCTCAAACTGGGTGAATAAAAAGGGAATCTCAACGTAGCATTATTTCAATACTCACAGTGTGGTTAGAATGTAGTACAGGCAACCACAGTGACGGTGAACCAGACCAACCAGTCTGTGGATACATGAGTAAGAATCCTAGATGCAGTGCAGACATAAATGACATTCAACAAAGATCCCAGTGATCAGTAGATTTGCCATGGTCACCAGCTTCGAGTGGCGCTAGTACAGAGTCCATAATTACTTAGGAGACGGAATGATGATTTCAACTAAATTAACTGTTTTAAAAACAAAAGAGGGAAATAATGTTAGAAATGACTAACTTAACAGTCTTGATGCCAAAAACCTGACTGACCACCCTGAATGACCTTTTACTTGTGTACTAGCAGGATCTAATGTATTTTAATTTTAATTGTAGGAAACTTAAAGAAAAAACAAATAAAGAACTCAGTAAATGAAGTAGAGGTGCAGGGTCACGTAATTTACATGATGCGGTACCCCATTATGTTTCATGGTGACCATATTAGTAGCAAGTGTTGGTTTCTCTGAGGAACTCTGGCTCAGAGTTGATGAGCTGGAGTCTGAGCTTCCAACACTGTGACACATCAAGGTGGGGGAGAGTTACCTGGACACTATGTTTCAGGAGGCAGTCATATCCCTTAGATTAAGTACCTCACATTCGGTCAGTGATCAGGAAACAGAAGGCTGTGACTATGAGTGAGGTATAGAGGGATCCAGCAGGTAGATCCAGCAGAACTTCAGTCCTGGAGCTTGTCTACAGGTTTGAAATTCTTGCTACCTATGTGGACAAGCGTGGGGTCTGTCGGTAGGATGAACAAACTGATGACCATAGCACCGTGGTTCTGGAAGCCATTCAAGAGATGGGAGAAAAGAGGAATGTAGTTGCAATCGGGGATAATGTAGTCAGGGCAAAAGACACTGTTCTCTGTGGCCATAATCATACATCCAGAAGGCTGTGTTGTCTGTCTGGTGCCGGGTTCAGGATATCTGATCTGGACTGCTCAGGAACTTGGAGTAGGAAGGGAGAGATCCAGTTGCTGTTGTCCACACTGATGATATAGGTAGAGAGAGGAAAGAGGAAATATGCCTAGAAGGTACTTGGCCTGTTGCAAAAATTGCACTGCAATTCAAGTAACCAGCTAACTAGAAATTACCAACAAAATAGTTTGAGAGGGGCTGCTGTGTGATAGAAGTGTTGCTGGTTGATTTAAGTGCAGGCTTAGGTGAATACTAGGTTTCAGTGGGAAAGGTGAGCAAGGTAAAGGCAAGGTAAGAATCTTTTATCTTTCTGATTGTAAAGGAGCAGAGATGGCAGTTGGGACAGTGGTGTACACCTCCTACCGAATGTGGCCAATCAGGGAACAGTCTAGTGTCCCTGATGACTATGTCTGCAGGAAGTGTGACTGGCTGCAGCTCCTCACAGACTGTGTTGTTCGTTTGGAACAGCAGTTGGACACATTGATGAGTGTACAGGGGGCAGAGAGTGTGATAAACACTAGTTACAGTGGTATGGTCACACCACAGTTTCAGTCAGGTAGATGGGTGACCGCCAGGAAAGTCAGGCAGATAGTGCAGGATGTGTCCTGTAGCTATTCCCCTCTCTGACAGATATACCGTTTTAGATACTACTGGGGGGAAAACCTCTCAGGGGAGTACAGCAGCAACATTAAGGCCTGTGGCACCACAACTCACTCTACTGTAGAGCAGGGTCGGGCAAAGTCTAAGCAAGCAATAGTGGTAGAAGACTCACTAGGTAGGAGCACACGCAGGTGTTTCCGTGGTCGTGTTCGAGACTCCAGTATGGTGTGCTGTCTCCCAGGTGCCAGGGTCGAGGATGTCTCTGAATGGTTGCATGAAATTCTTAAAGGGGAGTGTGAGCAGCCAGAGGTCATTGTGCACTTTGGTACCAATGACATAGGTATAAAGTGGGATGAGGTCCTGCGGAGTGAGTACAGGGAGTTAGGAAAGAAGCTGCAAAGCAGGACCTCAAGGATGGTAATCTCTGGGTTACTACTAGTGAGCTAGTTAGGAAAGGAATAGAAAGATAGGACAGATAAATGCGAGGCTAAGGACCTGGTGCATGGGAAAGGGTTTCAGATTCTTGGATCATTGGGACCTCTTCTGGGGCAGGGGTGACCTGTACAAGAGGAATGGGATGCACCTAAACTGGTGCAAGGAGGGGAATGAACATCCTTGCAAGCTGGTTCACTAGTGCTGTTCAGGATGGCTTAAACTTGACTAGCAGGGGGCTGGATACTAGAGCAGCAGGTCAGCGAATGGAGGGATTGAGGGGAATGTAGATGTTAGGGCCAGTAAGTCAGAAAGGAAGGATGGGCAGAGACAAGTAAATGGACATGAAGGTACGAATGGGCTGGTATGTTTATTTCTTTGCAAGATAAGGCAGATGAGCTTAGAGCCTGGATTAGTACATGGGACTATGATGTTGTGGCCATTACAGAGATACAAAGCTGCAACATTACCTGCCAATTTTTAAACTCAATGCCCTGGCTGATGAAGGCAAGTATGCCGTATGCCTTGTTGAATACCTTTTCCACCTGCATTGCCATTTCAGTGACCTGTGTACCTGTACACCCAGATCCCTCTGCCTATCAGTACTCTTAAGGGTTCTGCCATTTACTGTATATTTTCCATCTGGATTAGACCTTCCAAAATGCATTACTTCACATTTTTCCCAGATCAAACTCCATCTACCATCTCTCTACCCACATCACCAACTGATCTATATCCTGCTGTGTCCTTTGACGGTCCTCATCGCTATCTGCAATTCCACCAACCTTTGTGTCATCAGCAAAATTACTAATCAGACCAGTTACATTCTCCTCCAAATCATTTATATATGTTACAAACAGCAAAGGTCCCAATACTGATCCCTGAGGAAAGCCATTAGTCACAGCCCTCCATTCAGAAACGCACCCTTCCACTGCTACCCTCTGTCTTCTATGATCAAGCAGTCTTTTATCCATCTTGCAAGCTCACCTCTGACCCAGTGCGACTTTACCTTCTGTATCAGCCTGCCATGAGGGACATTGTCAAAGGCCTTACTGAAGTCCATGTAGACCACATCCACTGCCCTACCCTCATCGATCATCTTCGTCACTTCCTCGAAAAACTCAAGCAAGTTAGTGAGACACAACCTCCCGTTCACAAAACCATGTTGCCTCTCGCTAATACGCTCATTGATTTCCAGGTGGGAGTAAATCCTATCTCAAAGAATCCTCTCCAATAATTTCCCTATCACTGACATAAGGCTCACGAGCCTGTAATGAAAGTTGGATTATGCTTGCCACCTTTCTTAAACTAAGGAACAATATTGGTCATTCTCTAATCCTCTGGGACCTCCCCTGGAGCCAGTGAGGATACAAAGATTTCCCTCAAGGCCCCAGCCATTTCCTCCCTTAACTTTCAGTATTCTGGGGTATATCCCATCAGACCTGGGGACTTGTCTACTTTAATGTTTTTCAAGACCCCCAATTCCTCCTCCCTTTTGATCTCAACATGACCCAAACTATCTACACACTCTTCCCCAAACTCAACATCACCAAGTCCTTCTCTATGGTGAATACTGACCCAAAGTACTCATTTGATATCTCGCCCATTTCCTTTGGCTCCACACATAAACTCCTTCCCTGCCCTTGAATGGGCCAACCCTCTGCCTGGCTACCCTCTGTCTCTTTGCATATGTATAAAAAACCTTCCTGTTGGCCAATGACTTTTCATGACCCCTTTTAACCCTCCTGACTCCTTGCTTAAGTTTCTTTTGACTTTCCTTGTATTCCACCTTTCCTTCATGTGTTCCCAGACTCCTAGCTTTGATAAATGCTTCCTTTTTCTTTTTGATTAGGCTCACACTATCTCTTGTTATCCAAGGTTCCCTAAACTTACCATACTTATCCTTCATCCTTAAAGGAATGTGTCGGTCCTGAGTTCCCAGCACCTTACACTTGAAAGCCTCCCACATACCATATGTTGATTTGCCCTCAAACATCTGCCTCCAATCTACATTCTTCAGTTCCTGCCTTTTATTGCTGTAATTAGCCCTCCCCCAATTTAGCACCTTCACCTAACAACTACATTTATCTTTATCCATC